>NC_058374.1:44888181-45188977 GCF_018350175.1 Felis catus
GCTCAAGGCTCTGACCCTTCATTGGTAGGCCAAGTCACCACTGCCTTGAGTCTCTTCTCTCCGGTCCAACTGTAGGGCTCTGAATCCTCATTGCTGCTGCTATACTGCTACAAACCCCAACACACTTTAAACTTCCACACTAAAGCCTTAGCTGTCATTGGAGACCAAGAATCTAGAGGTCTGTGTCCAGATCCTTGGGTCCTGACATATGGCTTTCACAAGCCACCACTGGATCATGCTACTGCCACTTGGGAAAGAGTGGAAACTTGGACTCCCCATCCCCAGCATATGCTACTACCACACACTGCCCATGGCCCCAGTCACCAATGAACCTTGTCATCCAGGGCCTCTGTACCTGCTACAATCCTCTGCTAGCCAGAGTCGCAATGGTGAGCCCCTGAGACACAGGTACAGTTTGCGTGGAATATCTACACATGTCTCCAACCGAGAACCCAGTGCCACAGCCCCAACAAATGAACCTATGCACCAAAAGCCAGTTGCTTTGGTAGTTCCAAAGTGTCTGATCTTGGGCAACAGATCCAATACTGCTACGAAGGCTCTGAGGTCAGCTTGCCGTACCAGACCCCAAAAAGGATCATCTCACAAGATCTTCTTCCTGTAGAAAGCAGGAGGCAATGGGATGACATTCTGAAAGTGGTCAAAGGGGAAAAAAAAATATCAACCAAGAATGCCTTACTAAGCAAATTGTCATTCAGAAATGAAGAAGAGATAAAGACTTTCCCGGCATCCTAGAGGATGGTGTATCAAAGTTTCAACTCTTGCCACAGATGGCAGTCAGGGGAAAGCAGCAGCATGACTCCAGTGTTGGTTTTTATTTTTTTTAATTTTTAAATTTTTTTTTCAACGTTTATTTATTTTTGGGACAGAGAGAGACAGAGCATGAATGGGGGAGGGGCAGAGAGAGAGGGAGACACAGAATCGGAAACAGGCTCCAGGCTCTGAGCCATCAGCCCAGAGCCTGACGCGGGGCTCGAACTCACGGACCGCGAGATCGTGACCTGGCTGAAGTCGGACGCTTAACCGACTGCGCCACCCAGGCGCCCCTCCAGTGGTGGTTTTTAAAGCCATGTGGCAGAAGAAATTAGACGTGCCCTACAGAAATGCTAAAAGGAATTCATTCAATTGAAACAAAAAGACAAAAATTGGTTAACATTAAAATATATAACAAATAGAATATCACTGGTATAGGCAAAAGGAAAAAGACCCTTGACTTTGGTGTAGGTAATGATTTCAGGGATAAGTCAGAAAAAATCACAGCAAATCTAAAAGAGAAAAGAGGGACTGCATTAAACTAGAGACCTTCTACCCAGCAAAGGAAAGAGTCAAATAGTTGAGAGATCATGGAGAGAAGAAAATATCTGTAAACCAATATCAGTTAAAGGACTAATATCCAATATATATAAAGAACTCATACAACAGAATAAAAACAAAGAGAGAAATCCAATGTAAAAAATGGGCTAAGTGCCTCAGTATACATGTTTTTGAAGACATACAGATGGCCAATAAGTACATGAAAGTTGTTCAATATCAAGAATCATGGAAATGCAATCCTTTGGGATTGCAATTCCTCCAGTCCTTTGGAGGAAATGTAAATTGGTTCTGCCCCAATGGAAAATAGTACATCACTCTTACATATGTGTTTACAGGAAGTGATCAATGGGGCACCTGGGTGGCTCACTCGGGAGAGTGTTCAACTTCAGCTCAGGTCATGATCTCCTTGTTCATATGGATGAGCCCCACATTGGGCTCTGTGCTGAAAGCTCAGAGCCTATAACTTCCTTTAGATTCTGTGTCTCCCTCTCTCTCTTCCGCTCTTCCCCTCAAAAATATTAAACATTAAAATTTTTTTCAAAATAAACAAAGTAACTGATCAGCATCTCAAAGGTATAGCTGCCCACCCTTGCTCATTGTAACATTATTTGCAATAGCCAAGAAATGGAAGGAGCCTGAGTATCTGGCAACCGTCATAAAGTCAAAGAGTGTGATATATATACACGTACAAACGCACAGACACACACAGACACTCACAGTGAAATATTATCTAACCAGGTGAAAGAAGGAAATCTTGCCATTTGTAACAAATGGATGGACCTTGAAGGCATTATGGTAAGGGATGAAAATCACACAGAAATAGACAAATATTGCATTGTCTTTCGCATGAAATCTAATAGACTGAACTGGTAAAAACAAAGATTAGAATGCGTTTATCAGGGACTGTGGGTTGGGGGTTTGTGAAGATGTTTAAGAATACAAATTTACGGAACTCCTGGGTGGTTTAGTTGGTTAAGCATCTGACTTCAGTTCAGGTCACGATCTCATGGTTTCTGAGTTTGAGCCCCACGTGGGGTTCTGTGCTGACAGCTTAGAGCCTAGAGCCTGCTTCAGATTCTGTGCCTCCCTCTCTCTCTGAACTTCCACCGCTCATGTCTGTCCTTCTCCCTCTTTCTCAAAAAATAAATAAACATTGAATTTTTTTAAAAAGGAATACAAATTTATAGCTAATAGATAACTTTTAGAGGTGTAATGTACAACATATGATTACAGACAACATTGCTGTACTATAAAGGTACTTTTTTTTTCAATGTTTATTTTTGGGACAGAGAGAGACAGAGCATGAACGGGGGAGGGGCACAGAGAGAGGGAGACACAGAATCGGAAACAGGCTCCAGGCTCTGAGCCATCAGCCCAGAGCCCGACGCCGGGCTCGAACTCAAGGACCGCGAGATCGTGACCCAGCTGAAGTCGGACGCTTAACCGACTGCGCCACCCAGGCGCCCCAACATTGCTGTATTATAAACTTCAAAGTTGCTAAGACTAATTTTTAGCTTCTCTCAACACATACAAAAAATGATAAATATGTGACATGAAACGGTGTTATCTAACATAGCCATAGTAATCATATGGCAATACATAACTTTATCAAATGAACAGATTGTCAGCATTAAATGTATGCAATGTGAGATGCCAACATCATCTCCACAAAAACAAACAAAAGATAGGTTTGTAATACCTACAACTATTGCTAAGGAAATTACTTAAGAATATACTAAAGACAACAGTACAGGAAGTAAAATGGAACACTAATGTAGCATATGTTCAATACAAAAGATGTGAGGTAAAGTGGAAGAGGAAATCAAGACATAAGTATAGAATAAATAGCAAATGCGATACCTAAATCCAAATATCCCAGTAATTATACTCATGTGAATTAAATAAATATTCCAAGTATAAGATAGAAAGTGTCATCCTGAATAAGAGAGTAATATCCATCCATATACTGTCTGTAACAGACACACTGTAGATTCAGACACAAAGAGGTAAAAATAAAGGGATAACAAAAAGTAGACCCTACTACCAGTAAGCGAAGATGTGAGCAGAAATGGCTGTTCTAATATCAAAGCAGCTGTTAAAACAAGAAATAATAATAGAAAGTAAAAGAAACATTTCAAAATGTTAAGCCTGTCAATAAAAGAGGAAGTTCAAACAATTAAAAACATACATTATTTACCTAAGAACAGAACCCTTAAACACAGGAAATAGAAACTGACAGAATTAGAAGGGTAAGTAAACAATGCAATGAGTATAGCTGAAGACTGAAATATCTTCCTTCAGTAAGTAAGACCAGCTTGTCACAAAAGCAGGAGGACTATGGAAGACTGTCAAAATAGTGGAACCAGCTTGACTTAACTGACATATATAGAAAGCGTTCTAGGTCATCCATAGGGATCAAAAAGTTTAAGGATGGAAGCATGGAAATATTCAAAGTATTTCCTCTGAAGACAAGGAAACAAATGAGAAGAAACAATGGAAAGAAATCTGGGAAATTTCCTACCATGTGGAAAGTGAGAGACTTCTGAAACATGTACAGTTCAAAGATGAAATCTTGGAAAGTATCTTGTACTGGATGAGAGAAATCACCTTGTACTGGATGATAATAAACTGAAAATACATCAAAGCTTTTAGGATGAAGCTAAAGTAGTGTTTACAGACAATGGGTACTTTTGTCAATCACACACAAAGGAAGAATGTTATCAATGCACGATCTCAATTGCTTCCCTCTCAAGCAGCTATAAGAGAGCAGCCAGGTAAGGTTATAGAGGGAAGAAATGACAAACACACATTTAGCTAAAAGCTGATCGTGAAGGATGTATAGTAGAATAACTCAAAGCAGCCCCAAATGACCAACACCCAAATATCCAAGAGCATCCGCAATAGAATGGGCGAATGCGGACCATTGACAACTTCATGCAACTACATATGGATGAACCACACAAGTTTGGCTTCGTCTGAAAATGCTAAAAACAAAATATGCATACTCTCTGATTCTATTTCTATAAAGTGTTTTTAAAAGGCAGACAAGAAGTTGGTAGGGGCATTTCGCAGTGTTGGTAATATTCATTTTCTCATTCCATGCAGTGGTGACACTGAAAACTCGGCCACCTGTTGGCACGTGTACCATGTGACCCATCTGTATGTGCCTTGTACCACAGTAAAATTATCAGAGGACGATATTATGAAGAAATGCGAATATATTTAAAACTAGACGGAACATTGGAAAAAATCCTACCAAATACAACGTGTGAACCAAAAGAAATAGATATAAAAATATCAGAAGTGTCTTAAAATGTCTACTACAGGGGGCGCCTGGGTGGCTCAGGCTGTTAAGCATCCGACTTCGGCTGAGGTCGCGATCTCGCGGGTGCGTGAGTTCGAGCCCTGCATCGGGCTCTGTGCTGACAGCTCAGAGCCTGGAGCCTGTTTCGGATTCTGTGTCTCCCTCTCTCTGTGCCCCTCCCCCGTTCATGCTCTGTCTCTCTCTGTCTCAAAAATAAATAAACGTTAAAATATTTTTAAAAATATAAAATTTCTAACATTTTTTTCTGTAATTCAGAAAATTTTTCACACTCAGAAAGTATTTAGATGTTTATGAATAAAGAAAAATGTAATGCCAGTTTAAAAAGCAAAAAGAGGGGCGCCTGGGTGGCTCAGTCGGTTAAACGGCCGACTTCGGCTCAGGTCACGATCTCACGGTCCGTGAGTTCGAGCCCCGCGTTGGGCTCTGTGCTGACGGCTCAGAGCCTGTTTCAGATTCTGTGTCTCCCTCTCTCTGACCCTCCCCCATTCATGCTCTGTCTCTCTCTGTCTCAAAAATAAATAAACGTTAAAAAATTTTTTTTAAATAAAAAAATAAAAAATAAAAGCAAAAAGAAATCATTGTAGGGTCAGAAAAGGAGGCTAATAAAATATGTGTCATATACATTTTGATGGGAATACTAAAAAAAGAAGTAAATTACATATCAGGACAATCGTAAGTAGATTTATTGAAGTAGTGCCATGTTGTATTTACATTTGAAATGCCATAAATAATCTGAATTTATCACATTAGCAAAGAAGATCAGTTGATTTGATTTCCGTGATACAGAAGGTAAATGATAAAACTAATATTTATTTTTATGTTTAAAAAACCTTTCTAAAGGGGTGCCTGGGCGGTTCATTGGTTGAGTGTCCAACTCTTGATTTGGGCTCAGGTCATGATGTCAGGGTTTGTGAGTTTGAGCTCCGCATTGGGTTCTGCACTGACAGGGAGGAACCTGCTTGGAAGTTTTTCTATCTCCATCTCTCTCTCTCTCTCTCTCTCTCTCTCTCTCTGTCCCTCTCCCATGCACTTTCTCACACAAAATAAATAAATAAAAAATAAACATTAAATAAAACCTTTAGAATGATATAAATGAATAGGAAACATCCATGCAACAATCGTGAATAGGTAGCATAACTCTGAAAATGAACGTGAATAAATTCACAGTCTAAAAAAGGACAATTTTGTGGGCACCAGGGTAGATCAGTCATTTGTGCCTCTGAGTCTTGATTACTGCTTATGGTTCCTGAGATGGAGCCCTAAGTCAGGCTCTGTGCTGACACCATGGTCCCTGCTTGGGATTCTCTGCCTCTCTCTCTCTCCCTGCCGCTCCCTCTGCTGGCATTCTCACTCTCTCAGAATAAATTAAGAAACATTTAAAATAAAAAGGACGATTTTTAAAATACAAAACAGACATAAAAATACATAAGGACATTAATTAAACAGATGAGAAAGGGCAACATTTGTACCCACAC
Organism: Felis catus; assembly: GCF_018350175.1. NCBI lineage: Eukaryota > Metazoa > Chordata > Mammalia > Carnivora > Felidae > Felis > Felis catus. The sequence continues at coordinate 44,894,314 of NC_058374.1, forward strand.
AATACGAAATGCACAATTGCACAAAAATGCAAAGTCATTCAGTGGAGAAAGTAGAGTCTTTTCAACAAATGTTCTGGAAACAATGGAGTATCAAATATGATTAATGATTATATACTTTATACTACACTAAAGTGCTCAAAATTGATCACACATAAAAAAGTTCAAATGTTTTATTAAAAACGCATGACCTACAGTTGGCCAGAGATTTGATAGAGTACCAAAAACACGATCCATAGAAGAAGATATTGATGAACTGTAGTTCGTCAAGATAATATCTGCTCTTGGAAGAGAAAAGACAGTCATAAACTTGTGAAGAGACATTTAGAAACCATACGTCTAATAAAAGACTTGCCGCCAGGGTACATAAAGAATTCTCAAAATACAATGAAAAAAAAGTAAAACTATTAGCAAAATATTTCAATAGATATGTCACCAAACACCATGTATAGATGGCAAGTGAGTACAGAAAAATAGGTCCAACACTGTTAATCTTAGGAGCATTCAAATGAAAGCCACCGCAGACCAGACTTTCTGTTCTGGAAAGATGGAATGGATAGACTTTTCCCTACTCCTGCCACCAATACAGCTACAATCCCTGAGCGTTACACATAAGATGACATAAGATTCAGAAAGCTAATGAGAAAGCTGACAGATCCCAGCCCTGGAGACCCGAGGAATGGCATGGTGGTGAGCTCCCCAGAATTTCCCTCTACCTCACATACACTGGTGTCAGAGAGCCTAGCAAACCACAGACATCAACAGGTACACACCGAAGTCTCCAAAATATTTTTTCTCTCTGGTCGAAATAAGAGAAAAAAAGGCGTGCTAGGAAGACAGAAAATTTTAGACACAAACTGCGTGATTCTAATAAAAAAAAAAACCACACTGTTTTTTTATTAAAAAATAAAAAAATAAAAGGCATTGACTATCCGCCAAGAAAATCAACAGGCATGCAGGGGGAAATCAAGACATTCTCTGATCAAGGAAAACTGAGAAAACGTATCCCCACCAGACCTGCTCTGACAGAACTCCTAAAGAGAAAAATTGGTAAAAGGAGGCCTCTTGAATCATCAGGAAGAAAATGAGAACAAAAGAAAGAATAAAACTCTCATTGGGTCTAATGGACTTTCCTTCACTGGGTTTTCTAAATTGTTTGATATTTGAAGCAAAATTATCAGTTGAAGCAAAATTGTAACATCCATGTGATTCTCAACGTAAGTAGAGAAATACTTAGGGCACTTATAGTATAAATAGGACACGGTAAGGGTCCATAGAGGCAAATAAGTCTCTGTGTTTTACTCAAACTGCCGTGAGTTGTGATGGGCTGTATAGACTGTGATCTATGAAGATACAATTATCTGTATAAAGATATATAATATCTATATTCTTTATATAAAGGAGATTAGATCATATGTGTACCTATATACAACTTTAGGTATATGAAGTTGTTTATGAAGAAAAGACCTACTTTGCTATATGATGCTCTGTCAATAAGATCATAATTTAGAAAAAATATAACCTTCACTTTTATCTCACAGCATCAGAAATATAGCATCACTAAAAATAATTTCTAATTGGATCATAAACCATAATTAAAACCATAAAGCATCCTTAACACCATAAAGAAATACAGAAAAAGGTAAATCAAGGGAAGTAATATAGGAAATCATATTCATTAACTTTGGCTAACTTCTGAAATAGATCCCTAATAATCATTGTAAGACACAAAACGCTAAGTAGGACCCTGGTAACATTACAATTCTGATCATTAAAAGACTCCAATATGAGAGCAAAAATGCATGTCACAAGTATTTGCATCTTAAAATCTCAAAAAAGAGCTCGTATCTAAAATATGACAGCGACTTTTAAGAAGAGAAAAGAAGACACTGCCCTGGAGAAATGGGCAAGAGACACAACCCAGCATTTCTTATCCCACAAAACAGAATCGTCTTAAGCTTTACAACCCAGGTAAATGGTATTGTTTATAACCATCAGAACTTACTAATTAATTTTATGGAGTTTGGGATCAAAGGATGATTTGCTATAATGTACATTTACACAATAAAATAGAAAAATGTAGAGATAATTCAATATATTGAAATATACACATATCCATGACTGTACAAGTTCATACTAATGGTTACAGGGTAGTGTAGTATGAACATATGTAAATCAATTATGGTATATTTATACACTTTTATTTTATTATGAAACCCATAACATTTATATAACATAAATATACTATGTAATATGTCGCTATGTGTAATAAATGATTATAAATATGATAGGTGGAGGAAGACAAAGAAAAGACTTTTCCTAACCTAATTATTCATAATACCCCCATGCAAAAAAGGAACTAAATTTCTGAGAATGGTTTTTAACATGTCATATTCATAGGAGAGCAGTGAAAATTCTCAAACTATAGACAAGTGTGCTAATATAGATGGATTACAATAGCACCTGGGAGAGAAGGGAGACCCACATAAAAGTGCACCCTGAACGATTCCATTGATATACAGCCCCAAAAGAAGCAGAGATATTTCATAAAAGGAAAATGGGCAGGCCTCATAAAGGCTCTAAAGTTCTGTCTCATGATGTAATTTAGAATTGTGTGATTCTAAGTCTATTGTAACCAATGTGCACAATCATATGCCTAGTTTCCTTGATGTGTTGTAAAATGAAATAGTAAAGTTAATTTCAGACAAAAGAGCATTTCCAGAAGAACAGGTTTCTATGAAAAGCAAGAACTGGAAATTATCAAATGTACATTCAAGGTATCAAAGTATAAATAATGTGTCAGAAAGTCAAACCATGGGATATTAAAGACTTTAAAAGAAATAAACTACAAATACATATAAAACTATTGATGAATTCTGGAGGCATAATATTAACTGACAAGCTTTTAAAAATTTTTTTTAATGTTTATTTATTTCTGAGAGACAAAGAGAGAGCATGAGCAGGGGAGAAGCAGAGAGAACGGGGAACTCAGAATCTGAAACAGGCTTCAGGCTCTGAGCTGTCAGCCTGACAGAGCTTGATCTGGGACTCGAACTCACCAACCTTGAGATCATGACCTGAGTAGAAGTCAGATGTTTAATAGACTGAGCCACCCAGGCGCCCCATTAACTGACAAGCTTTTAATAGAATCTGGTAACATCTGAAAACTTACCTTGTCCTCTTCATCATCATAGTAGAGCAGGTTAGAGTTCTTAGAAGCACAGGTCGTCAAACTCTCATTCCACGATTTTCCCTCAGTGCTAATGTAATAGCAATTGTTGGAATACGTAAACCACTCTTTCAGACAATGACAACAGACACACGCTGGAGAGAGATTGTGAGCTATTATCCAAAAAGCTTTGAATATTACAAAATGAAACTTTACATAGTGTATATGGATACACATATGTGTACATAACATTCGTAGACCCTCACAAGCTGGTAAAATTAAAACAAAACACACACACACACACACACACACACTCAGAGAAGAGTCAGGCTTTCATCCCCTAATTTATGTGCCCATATAAAGCAACCAGAAAAATGTCCATCAATACATGTCCTGAGAGTCACTGAACAAAATCAGCTTTATGGAATGATTTATCTTTTATCATGTGATAGGAGGAGGAAATGTGAAGCAATTGGTAACAATGGCTATGGTGATTTTAAATGGGTATTTCTTCATATTGTTGTCTAAGAAGTAATACTCTCCTATAATCATTATTACCTACCTTAAGACAGAGATAGAAAGACACTAAACTAATAGTAGAAATTTGCAAGGGATATTGTACCTTTCTGGATCATTGTTTCCAGGGATGTTTTGTTCTGCTCTGGTCCTTCAGTAGCTAGAACATTAAAGCAATTCTCAAAAAACATAATATTAAATAAAATAAATCATAATAAGTTGAGTTTCTTAGTTTAAAATTGGGTGTGCTATTTTACCAGACAAATTTAATAAAGTAATGAACATGAGGGGGGAAACAATTCAAAAGCTTAAAGAACGAAACCTCACCATCTCTTACAATATTTGGTTTAAGCAATCTCAAGAATTAATGCATATTTCACCATAAAGTCTCTTGTATGAGTTGCCTTTGAGTTATTAGATACAAATATATGTTTAATTCTCCCTGTATTTATTCTCTTATTTCTACTTTAGATAACCTCTAAATGATCATTCCACACTTAGAGCACACATGCATTAAAATGAGATAATAAATTCAAAGTGCTATACAATATGTCGAGAAACTAATAATCAGTAAAGTGAAAAATTCCCTTTTAGCCATTCAAACACGTACTTACAGGGAATAACAGCTATTGTTACCACAGTGGACATCAAGACGAGGCAGAGGATTCCCAAGATACCGGCAATGAGCTTCTCTGGACATGATGGTTAGTAGTAGGAAGAGAAATGCAAACACTGAGAAAGGATGCCTGGAAACAATCATTTACGAGATATACAAGCAAGAGAACTGACAATGCACAGGGAATCACATACAATAACCTGAACCTCAAACCCATCACTATCATTGGAATCTTCTCTCAGAATATACCAATGCATTCAATTGCAATACCATATTCCAACCTCCAGCTCTGGTCCTCACAAATGAAAACTATGTGAGATCATTTCCTACTCTTTCCCTATACCCCTACACCCCAACTTCAAATCCTAAAACAGACATACTTGTCTGCAATAAAAAATGTTTTTTACCTTTGCAGGGAGAGTTCTTGCCATTCCCTTGAAGGGCCCGAGAAGCATTTTGAAGATTCAATTCTGCATAGGTTATCTCCTCCTCAGTTACTGGAATGGAACTTTTCGTGCCCTTAGGTTTCACTTGCTGTCTTTTTGAGCCCTTAGCATGATGGAGTTCCGCATAAGTCACGCCTTGGTTGTTCATGTCTGCACCTGAGTAGTGTCAGCTACAATGTGGATGAAACTGCCCTGAAGATCTTGACCAAGAGTGTGTGTCATGTGCTGACGACATTGCTAGTACAGTGACACCGTGTGGGGTGCAGGGTGAGGGATACTCCTCATTTGCAGTTGAATAATGTAAAATCTGGTACTAACTTCCACAGAGCTTGAAATAAGTGTTTCATGATAGCATAAATGTTTTTTTTTTTACAATAATAGCGTAATAATACTGATTGGAAAACATGTAAGGCACTAAATTAGTGAAGAAAGGAATTCATGAATAATACTGTCCTCGTGAATGTAAGGAGTTTCCACAGACATATTTCAACAGTATTAGAATATTCAGGTTAAAATTAAAATGTTGTATGAGAAACAAAAGTGTTGCACCATTTTTTGACAATGTTAAAGCCATTATTGGTTAAAAATTAAATGCTCTAGACGGGAGAATATTATTTTTAGCATATATTGGAATTTCCTGTTGCAAATGCCTTTGATTTAGATACCTTTACTAAAATATTGCTATCAAAGCAATATTTTATTTTGAACATCTATGGAGTCGTGAGAATCGTTAAATTTTAGAAGAAATATTTTATATGTTGCAAAATGTTACATGACACACTAAAATTACCCAAAGCAGGAACAATGGTGAAAACAGAAAGAAACAAAGCATTTTTTAAAAGCGGACTTAACATCAGAAAGTGACAACTGATTTAGTGGCAAAGATATGAAATCATAAAATGATAAATAAAAGGGTAGATCATTTATGAAAGCACACATTTGTCACAAGCTTCTAGAAAGTTCTATGTTTTCAAAGGCAGTGATGGCAGCTCTAGGTGTATAGTTATGCTAATAAATCACAGAAATGTGTTTTCAGACTTCAGTCAAGGAGCTGTGCAGTCAGTGAACTCTGGAATTACTCCTGTCTCTCCAAGTACAAAGTACCACCTTTAAAAATTATTTCCTGTCTAGCTATCTGGTTTACTAATCTAAAATAGGAAATAAAATATGTAAAATATAATGCATATAAAGCAGTTAAACTCAATCTCTCTGTTGTAGGGTCTCAATAATCTATTAGTTATTTTATTTTTTTAACACCATAACCATTCATCATTACTGATTCACATCATTAGACCATGGAAGATAATTCATCACACAGGAGTGTCTTTCAGTATTGAGTAACTTTCTTGGCCAAGTTTTGTTCAATTCTATAAAAATTCTTTGGAATCTTTACAGTTAAGTTTAAATTAACATTTTACAGAGAGTACCTCACTTGCATTTTATGAAAAATCAAACTGCTTTCTTTTATCGAAGTGAATGTGTGAGGCATTACATTTGACCATAAAGGTCATAAATATATATCATAAAGATATAACGGATTCACTTTAAGAATCTATTGTTGAAGGCCGGGTAAACATTGAATAATGTGTAACACATCCTTGATGACAATTGATGACAAATCCAAATTAAGTGTTCTTTGTCATGATGCTTATGTGACCGCACCCGAAATTCTCTTGACATGCAAACCCAATTTTGCATATGCATATGCTCTTCACGACTTCTCTACAGGTGAGAATTTGAATATTTTCAGATCTCTGATATATTTCATGCTCATTCTTGTTTGTTACCCTGAATTGTTGGAATGCAGATACCAATGTTCTCTGTGATTTCATTGTATATTAGCTGTGCCTCAGGTGCATCCCACCAGCATTTATAATCTCCCACTCACTGGGGTGACTCCTAGAAAGGCAGGACCGTGGTGACACATACCTTCTGTTGGCCAGTCACGCATCGTCCAGAGGGAACCAGGTTCCTCTTGTAAGCGGAAAATATCTGTGGCCTTCACAGACTGCTGGCCCTGTGGGACCTCCGAGTGAGGCAATAGTGGAAAAAGTAGATTTCACATCAATGTGTCACTTCAAATTTGAACAGGAAATTCTTACCCTTGGGCTATTTTCAAGAGACGTTATCTCCTCACACACCTCCAGAAGCTTTGAGCTTGCAGTGTGTCATTTAGTTTGTGCCTCAGCAAAGGCCTCTGACAAATTTTATGTTCCACAAGACATTGGGGTCAGACACTTGACCCCCAGGTTGTTCCCTTGTTTCCACCTGCATGACAAACACTGCGCATTTAGGTAGGCCTTGTGTAAAATATCTTTGATGTTTAAGTTTTATTTTTAGGCAAGGTTGCTACATCTATATATTATGTGCCTCTTTTTCTTATGCCCTTGATGTGTCATTTCTATTATACTGAAAATATTCTAAAACCATCAACCTGTCCACAGGCATTTAATTATATTTGACACTAATAGTGAAGAATGACTACATTTTCAATTTTTTTAACTGCCATAAAGACATCAATTTCTGGATTTATCTGCTCCATTTTTCTACCTTTGTTTTTAACATATCTACATTCTCTTTATATTATATGTAAATAAGATATTGAAGCTCTGCTGGAAAAAATAAATGCCTGTGGGAAGGATAAAACATAAAATAATATTGAGCAGCAGCACCATGCCAGAGATTTGAATATTAAATTCAAATTCATGCTATTTACTTATTCATTCTCCAATGGTAACTAGGTGTCTGTATTTAAATAGGAATATTTGTTATAAATAAAAAAAGCCTAAGTCTTACTATGTAGGGGAAAAATTAATGAATGTTTAACAATTTCACTTAACTCAAAATACTGGGGCAGGGCAGAGAAAATACTTTTAAAAGACAATTAAATAACATGAACATCCAAGCAATAAAACTTTATATCTAAATTACCTACTTTGCATCAATGGAATTCTTTTGCTTTTTGCCATTGTTGGATTTGATATGCTAATAATTTGGGGCATATTTACCTGTATGTTTCTTTTGGTCTGTAGTTCTGTTTTGTTTTGTTCTTTGTAAAATGGGTTGACAATACTATTTTCATTTTCATGTATTTATTTTTCATGCCGTATAGTTAACATGGGATATTACATTAAGTTCAGGTGTAGACGTAATCATTCATCATTTATACACATTATGCTATCATCATCGTGATAAATCAGCATGGTCACCCATCCCCATACAAAATTAATATAATAGTATTGACTATATTCTCTATGTTGTGATTTACTGTGGGAAATAAGCTTAGGAATCCCGTGGGCTTACACCAATGGGTTAACAAGGCATAAAGAAATACAAAGCCAAAGGACGCTCTCACGTGACTTTGGGTAAACAAGACAAGGCAACCATGAATAGGGAGGTGCAAAGGCAACCCAGAATAGAGAAGGGGTGCAGAGCCCCCGGAATAGAGAGGGAGGGGCAAAGCACCAATATAGAACGTAGGTATATGAAATAAACAAGATTACATATTCAGGGTGGAAACACCCCCAATTTAGTACTAGAGCAGGAAGATGCTTTCACAAGAAGAAAGGGCCAAGTTAGGTAAACAGGTAAGTTGGGCTATAGATCGCAGTGCTCCAGGTGAAGCAGCCCAGAGAAGAGATGATTAACAAAAAAAAAAGGTGCCTTGTTAACTCTGAGGGTATTTCCCCTCCTGCCTCATCCCCTAGACTAGCTAAGATATACAGAGGTGATGCCTCATGTCCGCTGTAAACAACCTTCCTCCCGACTGCCAGGCGCCCAGATTTTGTTTTGTTTTAACCCAAACCCCTAACCCCAAATATCTTCAAGAACCCCTTTCCCTCACGTCCACAAGTTAATGTTCCCAGATTCATTGTCTCTTTGTGCACATCCGTCACCATGTTTGTAAGCCTTCTGATTGTAATAAAAATGGGGCAAGGACCCTTATTCGGAGCTCTTGTGTTTTCCTGGACATTAGCCATCTCTCATTTTCCATCCTGTGTCCCCCTCTCTTGTTAGAAAAGAGAGAACTTTAGACCCAGAGTCTACAACAATTTACATCCCTGTGAATTATTTATTTTACAGCTGAAAGTTTGTGCCACTTACTTTCTTTCAACCATCCCTTGTCCCCACCCCCCTACAGAAATCAACAGCTTTGGTCTCTCTGTATATGAGTCTATTTATTTTGTCTGTTTATTTGTCTGTTTCTTTGTTTTTGATTAGACATCATTAGGTAAATCGTATGGTATTTGCTTTTCTCTGTCTACTTCATTTCATTTAGCAGAAAACCCTCTTGGTCCATCCATGGTGTCAAAAAATGAGAAAAGTTTTTGAGGAACCTCCATATTGTTACCCATTGTGACTATATCAATTTAAAATCCCACCAACAGTCCGTACGATTCCCTTTCTCCACATTCACACCAATATTTGTTATTTCATGTGTTTTTGATTCAGACATGTGTGAGGTGCTATCTCATTATGGTTTTGATTTAATTTTCCTGATGATAAGTGATACTGAGCATCTTTTCACATGTCTGTTGGTGATCTGGATGTCTTCTTTTAGGAAATATCTATTCAGGTCCTCGGTCCATTTTTTAACCACGTGTTTATATTCCTTTTGTGTTAAGATGTAGGAATTCTTCATGTATTTTGGATATTAACCCCTTGTCCAATATATCATTTGCAAATATCATCTCCCATTCAGTAGGTTGCCTTTTTGTTTTGTTGACAGTTTCCTTGACTGGGCAAATGCCTTGTGGTTTGTCATATTGTTTATTTTTCATTTTGCTGCCATTCTCTATGAAAACAGAACCAAAAGAATAATGATGAGAACTATCTCCATGAGTTTATTGCCTATGCTTTCTTTAGGAGTTATTGTTTCCGGTCTTACCCCTACCTCTTTAATTCATTTTAGGTTTCTTTTGCGTTTGGTATAAGCAAGTAGTCCAGTTTGATTCTTTAACACGTATTTTTCCAGTTTTATAAACACTATTTACTGAAGACTCTCTTTTCCCTTGTGTCCCTTCTTGCCTTCTTGTCACATTTAATTGATCACATAGACACAGATTTATTTCTGGGCTTTTTACTCCATTCCTTTGATCTTTGTGTCTATTGTTGTCCCATACTGCTTGGATTGCTAGAGCTTTGTAGTAGACTTTGAAATATGTTTCTTCCAGTTTTGTTCCTCTTTCTGATGATTGCTTTGGGTATTCAGAGTTTCTTGTAGTTCCATGCAAACTTTGGGGTATTTAATCTAGTTCTATGAAAATGCTATTAGTATTTTCATAATGATTACATTGAATCTATACATCATTTTGCACAATATGGATATTTTCACAATATCATATCTTCCATTCCATAAGCACAGTATATATCATCTTATTTATTTCTTTGTGGCATCCTCAAATTTCTTCTAACAATAGCTTAAACTTTCAGCGTGTAAGAATTTCACCTCCTTGGTTAAAATATTCTTTGGTAATTGATTCTTATAAATGCAATTATAAATGCGATTGTTTTAATTTCACTTTCTCATAGTTTATTACTACTGTATAGAAGTGCAACAGATTTCTCTTTATTTTGTATCCTGCAATTTAACTGATTTCATTTATTAGTTCTAATATGTTTCTTCAGCGTAGTCTCTCAGTATATTTTTTTTTCTAGAGAATTATGTCATCTGCAAATAGTGACTTCTTAGTACTTTCCATATCAGCATGGGTGTCTTTTATTTATTCTCAGATTTCTGTGTCTAGGACCTCCAGTGTCAAATAAAAGTTGAATAAATGCTATAAGAGTGGACTTTCTCATCTTGATCTTGATGTGAAAGGAAAAGCTTTTGGCTTTTCACTGTTGCAAATGATGTTAGTTGTAGGTTTGTAAAATATGAACTTTATTATATGGCGGGACATTCCTTCTCCACACACATTCTGGGAAGTATTTATTATAAATGAATGTTGAATTTTGTCATGTGCTTTCTCTCCATCTATTGAGATTAGCATATGAGTTTGATTTTCAGTCAGTTAATGTGGTGTGTCAAGTTGATGGGTTTGCAGGTCTTGAACCATCCTTGCATAAGTGGAATAAACCCATGTAATCATGGTGTAAGATCCTTTTCTTGTATTGTGGAATTCAGTTTGTTAATATTTAGGTGAGGATTGTTGCATGTTGATCAGGGATATTGGCATATAATGTGGTGTGTGTGTGTGTGTGTGTGTGTGTGTGTGTGTGTGTGTGTGTGTTGTGTCTTTTTTGGTTTTGATTTCAGGGTAATGCTGTCCATATGGAATGGATTTGGAAACTTTCCACTGTCATCAGTTTTGACTAATTTAAGATGAAGATGTATTAACTCACTTTAGAAGTTTTGTAGAATTGAGGCACTGGGGTAGCTCCGTCAGTTGAGACTCTAACTCGTGATTTGAGCTCAGGTCATGATCCCAGTGTCAAGGGATCAAGCCCCACATCTGGTTCTGCACTGAGCATGGAACCTGCTTCAGATTCTCTTCCTCTTTCTCTCTCTCTCTCTCTCTCTCTCTCTCTCTCTGGCCTGTCCCTCTGCCTATTCATGCATTCTTTTTCTCTCTAAACAATAAAAGTAAATAAAAATAAAATAAAATATAATTAATTCTTTGTTATTGTTCTGTTTGCATGATTTCTACTACCTTGTCTTCCAGGTAGATGATCCTTTCTGCATCACCTAATCTGTTATAGATTCATTCTAGTGTATTTTTAAACTTCCATCATTGTACTCTTCAAGTCTGATTGGTTCTTTTTTTTCTATTTTCCATTTCTTTGTTGAAGTTCTCACTGTGTTCATCTACCCTTTTCTTGGGTTTGGTGAACATGTTTATTATCCTTCCTTTGAACTGGTTATCAAGTACATTGCTTGTCTCCATGTTATTTCAATCTTTTTCTGAGATTTTATCTTATTCTGGCATTTGGAACATAGTCTTCTATCTCCTCGTTTTGCTTGACTGTTTCTTTCTATGTATAGGTAGGATTCGAACAAAACATTCATTAATGATGCCAAAGAATGTAAAATTCACTAATGTCTTCTGAAGTTGAATGTCTTATATCTATTATTCCTGTATTTGTACATACTTGTGCTTTTCATTACATAATTGATAATGTTCTTTGTTACATGTAGCAATGTGGGTACCCATTTTTGGCATTTAACTCTAATGAAGGTCTATGCCTAGCAGTATAAAAGACAACACACTCAAAATTACTCAAAATAATATGGGTAGTTAGAATTTACTTTTTATGACATAAAGGTATATGTTTAACTATTTCTAATAATGGCAAACCAAGTGACCTAAGAGAGATGGATGAATTGGAAGTCAAAAATAGTGAAAATATGTTTGAAATATGATGGCAAAGTGAATTTGTTTTCAAGGATTATTTTTTAAAATGAATATATTTATGCTGGAGGGGGGAGAGGCAGAGGGAGAGGGAGAGAGAGAAAGGAAGAGAGAGAGAATCCCAAGCAGGCCCTGTGCTGTCAGCGCAGAGCCTGACGAGCTACTCGATATCATGATCCATGAGATAGTGAACTGAGCCAAAATCAAGTGTCAGACACTAAACCGACTGAGCCACCCAGGTGTCCCTCGAGTTTTCTCTCCAGCTACATGCATTAATTACCAGAAAACAGAATTTTCAGATTAGTACCTTTGGTACAAGAGATTACGGATACACAGCTCAGTCCTTCCTGCATTCTCCTTGGCAATGGCTGCCTGCAAGGAATACATTGTCTGCTCTGTTCCAACAAAAGTCGCTTTTAAAAGGGCACCATCTTCCTCTGAATTTATTACTAAATGGGTAATTTAATTCTGGAATCCAAAATAACGAGTCCATTATGTTCGATACCTATGGATATTCTCACAAAGGTAGACACAGAGAAAATTACCAATTTGATCTTAAATCCCTGACTTCTCTGTGACTTTTTTTTTAATTTTTTTTTCAACGTTTATTTATTTTTGGGACAGAGAGAGACAGAGCATGAACGGGGGAGGGGCAGAGAGGGAGGGAGACACAGAATCGGAAACAGGCTCCAGGCTCCGAGCCATCAGCCCAGAGCCCGACGCGGGGCTCGAACTCACGGACCGCGAGATCGTGACCTGGCCGAAGTTGGACGCTTAACCGACTGCGCCACCCAGGCGCCCCTCTGTGACTCTTTCTATTCTCAATCTATTCTTGATTAGCAGCTCCTTAATAATTTTCCATATTTATATATCGCCAGTGGTTTTTGTGGATTCCCTAACCCAAGCTCAAGAATAATTCCCATGGTTTCTTATGGGTACAGGTAATAATTTAGGCACTGTTTTATGTATGTATTTAGACATGTAAAACATGCTTTGGAAGAAAATGGGAGGTGTTCTACATTAGAATGTATTCAGCAGCATCTCTTAAATTTCTCCATTCTTAGTGGTAATAGATGCTTATGTGTGGATGGGATACTCCAACATTGGAAGGGAAAGGACATTTCGGTCCTTTCTTCTGCTTGGACCCTGAAGGATCCCCGAATCTAGGAATCAAACAGGTTATCATGTCACACTTTAACAATCCTTTTCAAATTCTTCAATTCCAAAAGAGACAATCTTTGCATATGCCCAGATAACACACTTTGTGAGGAGACTGGGGTTCTTGACCAATAAGGGAAACAACAGTAATTGCAACTTGATTTCAAAACAGGAAACACATATACAGAAAAAATTGCTCTAGTGCACATACATGATGTGTATTGAATTTTTCACTTTTTTAAGTGCAAATTTCTTTAATGTATATGATCAAAATCGTTGTCAAATTACATTTCTGATGCCTGGCTCTTTCACTGGCTGGAAAGAAGAAGATAATTATATGGCTTTGGTTTTATTGGAAAATGGCCTTTATTGAACATTGGGAAAAGCAAAATATGAAGAGATCACAGACAGCACGACCTTCATGTGCTTGGGCTTTATTTTAAGGATCTGTAGGCATTATGTTATTTATTATTATTTGTTCCTCAGAACAGCCTATGAAAGTGTTATAATTCAGATTATCACAACACAGGTGATGGCACAAAAGCATCAAGATCTTAAGCCGAAATACCCGAGAGAGAGTGAATACTTATGGGCCAAGAAGTACTGTTCAAATAATCTTCAAGTAACTATGAATAAGATCCTCTTTTTATCATATTTTCCTTCAGAGGAACCTGAGCCAGAGCAGTTCTGTAACTGAGCCCCAGGGCTAAGAGTGTGCACTTAGAAATTACATAAAGTGACCAGTTTCACTGCCAATGTCCTTAGACTGTATTTCATTCTGCTTATACCTTATTTGATCAAGGACCATGGTGAAAGCATCTATACCCCCATGTTTGGCACTGTACAAAACTGCTTTACAAGGATTTTGGGCAGAGAAGCAAAAAATCCAGATGGGAAGGGAAGAGAGTACTAAATTTTAAATCTATTTCCCAGTAATTTTCTTTTACAAGCTTATCTATCTCATGAAATATAATTTAAAAAATCCCTATGGCTACAATGTTAGATTAGGTTATTTTCAGTGAATCTACATTTCTTCCCTCTGACCACTTTGAAAAGAGTGTACTCTACAGACAACCATGAGAAGTTGACCCATGTGATTTGTTTTCACAATATAATGTAAGGATGTGATCACTTGTTTTCACAATATAATGTGAGTGGGAATGTGATATGAATTCAGAGACCGGGCAATAAGAAACCCATTTCTGCTAGCTGTTACCTCTGGTATAAAAGATCATATGCCATGTAGCTTGGTCCTCTAAGAATGAAACCTATAAAGAGATCTGAGCTGAATCTGTATGTAGTCTGCAGTCAAGTGCATGCACGCCCAGCCTCAATCAACCCTATCATAGCCTAATCACAAACAGGTGAAAGAAAAATAAATGCTTAATTTTCAATGTCATTGTAATCTTGGGTTGTATGAAACACGACTTTAGTAATTAGTTACAGCTACCATTAACAATTATTCATGTTGAATGTTCATATAATTTTTCTAGAAGAGCATAAGGATTATGTACAGAGAAAATAAAGAATATGTCTATCTCTACAAACAAAAGTATATATGAAATATGAATTTCTTTTGCAAGTAATAATCGAGTTTAAACTCTCTCCTTCTTGTAATTGATTTGGGCTGGAAATATCTCTGAGTCATTATCAACTTACTCAAGTTTATCTTGAATTCTGGCAATAACTAGCTGTTGGACCCATGCAAATATCTGTAGATTTTAATTTTTTGTTTTCTCCATTATTTAGCATTTTGTTTATTTTTTTGCATTGTTGTAAAGACTGTGAGAAGTGTGTGCATAAAAACATTAAAAAAACTAAATATCTTCCAAAATATCTGAACCCAGGTGAAGAAAACAACATATAAGACACTGGTTATTATCCAATTAAAAACGAATTTCTACCTTGAAATGAGTGTAACCTTTGATCATGTGGCACCAAGACAGATTGGGAGAGTACACTTTGGTTCCATTCTTGGAGGAAGTGGGGCCGATCTGAATGGCTCTTATACACCAACTCTGTGGTTGTTCTATGATAATCCCAAGGAGCCGTTCATTTAGTACTCTCAGCTCCAAATCCACCCTCAGTGCCCTGTTCTCAGATAACGGTGTAAGATCCTATCCATTTTCTCTCTGGTCATCTCGCATAAAATTGACTTTTGTCGGTAAGAGACAATGGAGAGACAGTGCAGCAGAAAGGGCTCTTCTTCCTGGTTTCATGATATTTTCTCTCCTTTGGCCACTATGGCTTTGTTGCGAGGTGCATGCTTGCAAGAAGTCCTGTGTATTCGTCCTCCAGCGAGTTCTTAGAGCCAATCTGTCAGTTTCCTGTCTTCTGGTCTTTTCTCTTGATGCTCTAACAGGGAGTTGTTCCTGTTTGCCAGTCACAGCCTGAGATCCTTCCTCACCAGGTTCAGGCCGTGGAGTGTGGAGCTGCTCTGTCCTAGGCCATTTCAGTGAGCGTGTCAGCCGTGAAGCTGTTTGTAGCCACATCGTCTTCAATGGCATCTGAATCCCATCTTCAGAGAGTAGACCTGGCTTCAGTGATCCGTCCTTTAATTCTATGATATTCTTTGTAATTTTCTTTATTTTAGTAGGCTTTCCTCTTCGTAGACTTTCCCTTCCAAGCAGATAGTAATTGTTTACCTCAACTTCCCCTTGTTTCTGTCTCCTGCCTTAATTCTGACTCATGCCTTTGTCACCCTGGGTTGCTCAATCCTCATTTGAGGACTTTTAAGGGCTAGGAGAAATCAATTAAGTAGGAAATGTAAGTGGAATTACTCACTTCATTCAGAATTTTACAATAATATTGTGATATCTAACTTATATATAATTTGTTTTACTAAACAGCAAAAGCTTAAGAAATGAGTAATATATACCTGAGTATATTTTTTTTACATTAATATAATTAAATTGGAGAAACAGTTCTGTGACACCAATGGTGAAGTCTCAAGTACACTTTGGACTTTGGGTGATATATATGCATTGATGTGGATTCATCCTTTAACATTTTTTTTATTTTTATTTATTTTGGAGACAGAGAGAGAGAGAGACAGAGCCTGATTGGAGGAGGGGGCAGAGAGAGAGGGAGACACAGAATCTGTAGCAGGCTCCAGGTTCCGAGCTGTCAGCACAGAACCTGATGCGGGGCTCAAACCTACAAACTGTGAGATCATGACCTGAGACGAAGTCGGACGCTTAACTGACTGTGCCACCAAGGCGTCCCAATGCAGACTCATCTTTGGTAAGAAATGAAACATTCTAGTGAGTGATGGTGATAATGGGAGAGTCCATGGATATGTGCAGACAGGGACAATATAGGAAATCTCTGTACCTTCCTCTTAATCTTGTTGTGAACCTAAAATTATACTAAAAACCATCTCTTAAAAATATGCAGAGAAAAGGATTGGATGGTTTTTGAAGTAATGAGAGATGTATTCTTTATAAATGATGAAATAGCATTATGCCAAACTGAAGCAACTAAAATGCCTGGTGCTTACAAACATACAGTCTTATTCCAAAGCAAGGTGCAAAACCAATTTTTTTAAAATAAAAAGGGAAATATGGACATTTCTTGTCACTCTCTGAAGATACTGACAACCTGAAATAGAAAGAATTATACCTCATTAATCTTAACAATATATACCGGGGTATTTTGTTGAATAAACCATTAACTTGACTAATAGTTATATACCTCAATCCGAATATTTCCCATACTATTCTTCTATGGAAAAACATCAACAACTCTGTTTATCTGATTCTACACATGTTGCTCTGTTTCTTTCAAAGATTAATCAATGTAAGGCATAAAATACAAAGTTGTCAAGAAACTTACACTTTGGAAGAAAATGTTAAGGCTTTTGGCTGCACAGATGAACTATGATGGCTTTTCTGGGAGCCTCTAATCCATATAGTATAAGAGAGTAATTTCGACAAAAACTATGAGAAAATAAATTTCATTAGAAGTCAAATACAAGTTCTTATACTCAAATAATTCTGTAAAAGCAAATAAAAGTTCATCTTTTCTTCCTTTATAGAAGCTTTCAAATTATAATATAATGTTATGCACTGGACACTAAAGTATAAAATTATCTTAGTAGGACTAAGTGAAGAGGACAAACTGACCGTGAAAACAATTGCAGAGTTTAGAAATGGATCAAAAGTTAATAACTTATGAAATATGTACATTGGAAAAAATCCTGGAGATTCAAGTCAGAAGCACATTTGTCATCTTCTCGCCTAGGATGCTCCCGTGCCTCCCCACCTGCCCACCCCTGGTTCAGTGATAAGAAGACTGCAGCTGTTACAACTGGGAGAAGCTGCAAAGAGCAATGGTGCTGGGAGACCTGATCAGCACTGGGGATGGGGACGGGTACCCATTGATATTTCAGCTCCAAGTGCTGATTTTGCTCGGTAATGATGAAGAAAACCCATTCTTGTCCTGGTCAGAGCTTGTGGTGTTTGTGTCAAGCACTGTGAGCCCCATAAATATAATGGAAAGATACTGGATGTGAGAATATAACGGAAGAGTTGACATTGGCTCTCTAACACTCTTAGCTGATGGAGAAAATATGCGCAGATGGAGAGGAGACTAAGAGGAACCCAGGAGAACGTAACAGCACAGGAGGTCAGAGAATTGATAGTAAAGTTATGAACAGTCCCCTCCCACACTCAGACACATGTGTGCAGACCTACCTCACATTGTGGAAGGTGGAAGCCTACTGACCTGCAGTGTTTGAACACATCCTTTCTAAAAAAAAACCTAGTAATTAACATCAAAGCTACAAAGTTACATGGTCATAAAGTAAGCAATAAGAATTGGGAAAAATTGAACAAAACTATCAGCAGGGAGACTTTAGTGGAGAAGATTCTGCCATGAAGTTTTTGCACACAAAAAAATAGTAAATCTAGGGGTGCTTGGGTGGCTCGTCGGTGAAGCGTCCAGCTTCGGCTCGGGTCATGATCTCCCAGTTGGTGAGTTTAAGCCCCGCGTGGGGCTCTGTGCTGACAGCTCAGAGCCTGGAGCCTGTTTCAGATTCTGTGTCTCCCTCTCTCTCTGTCCTTCCCCTGCTCACACACACACACACACACACACTCTCTCTGTGTCTCAAAAATAAATAAAACATAAGAAAAAAATTAAAAATAATAAATCTAGGAAAAATTAAATAATGCATGTTTCCTAAATGATATTTTAAAAAGTGTCTATCTAAAAGTTAAAAAATATGATGAGAAATTGGAAAATGTCTTCCAACAAAGGGAAAGCATAGGTCAATAGAAACTTCTACTGGGATAAGTTGTTGTACATATTACAAAAAAAAGTATTTAAAAGTCATATATATTGTACATACTACAAAAAAGTATTTAAAAGTCATATTTATAAATATATGTTAACTACACAGAAAACTTAGTTGAAATAATTACATGAACATGTGATGGCAGAAATATAGCAAGTAGGAAAGATCAACAGAGAAATAAAACTATATGAAGAAACCACAGAGAATCTGAGTGCATAAATACGCACCAGAAATGGAAAATTCACTAAATTTCCTCTACAGAAAATCTGGGATGCGATAGAAAAGAACTGATGAAATTGGAGGAGTAACAAAACTTATTTATATCTTTGGATGAGACAGAAAAAAGAGAAGAATTTACACAATTCAGAGACTTTCAAGACAGTATCATGAAAGCCAGCATAGGTCTAAGTAGTATATGAGAACAGCAGAGGCAGAAAAAAACAGGACAACAATCATAAAGTGCAATGAATGAACAACTTACTAATATCATTTAAAATATTTATAGACACCAGAAACTTAGCAAACTGCTAACAGAATGAACACGTACGAATCCATGTCTCATGACATCATAATGAAATGACCAAAGAACACTGGCAAATACAGATGAAGAAATACACTTGAGGGAAGAGAGTGGATTGTGAAGTGACTTAAGTCAGTGTGAAAATCAGGGCTGGGTGACACGTCTTCCACCTCCATCAGCCTTACGCCACATTATCTACCACAGAATCCATACCCCTGCCCTGCACACTAGTTCCGACTAGAATGGGATACAAGCAGCAAGATGAAGGAACAGAAAGAGACAGACCCTAAACCCCCCATGGAAACAATCCCTTAAAAATATCCAGACACAAACGCAGGTATAATCAGTCTAATCAGTTTTGATAAAGGTACCAGGACCATTCAGTAGGGAAAGACAGCATCATTCAAAAAGGGTGTTTGGAAACTGACTACCCACATGCAGAAGAATGAAGCTGGATGTTTACATTTACACCACACACTAAAATTAACTCAAAATGGACTAAAGACATAAATATAAGTTGTAAACCTATAAAGTTCCTCAGAGAAAAAATGGGGGAATATAAACAACATTGTATTTGGCAACGATTTCTTGGCTATGCCACCAAAAACAAAGAGCACAAAAGAAAAGTCCATTGTAGACAAATGGGCGATATCAACCTAAAAAATTACTGTGCATTAAAGGGAATGATCAACAATGAAAAGACAGAGTGGAAAAAACACTTGCAAATCATATATCAAACAAGGGAATCATATCTAAAATATATAAGGAATCTACAAGTCACTAACGACAACAACAAACACCGAAAACACAAAGAAAAAATGGGAAAAGAAATTAAATAGGCATATTTCCAAGGAAACATACAAATGGTGGAAAATCATATGCAAAGATGCTCAATATCGCTAATGATCAAAGAAATGCAAATCAAATCACCATGAGTTGTCTCCTCATACTCATTAGGATGGATGCTATAAAAAAAATGTGTCGGGACGACTGGGTGGCTCAGCTGGTTACGATCTGACTCTTGGTTTTGGCTCACGTCATTGTCTCACAGTTTTTGGATTTGAGCCCCACATCGGGCTCTGTGTTGATGGTGCAAAGCTGGCTTCAGTTGCTCTCTCCCTCCCTCCCTCTACACCTCCTGTGCTCGCTCTCCTCTCTCTCTCTCTCTCTCCCTCTCTCAAAATAAATAAATACATATTTTAAAAAAATGTTTCAGTGTGGAGGTTGAAAGCGAGGAGACTCACACACTATTCTTGGGAATGTAAATCGGTCAACCGTTATGAAGAAGTGTATGGAGCTTCTTCAAGAAATTAAAAATGCAATTACCACATGGATCAGCAATCCCACATGGAGGAAACTAAAAGAATTGAAAGCAAGATCTCGATGATAGGTGCACACCCATGCTCAGTGCAGCATTATTCATAACAGCCACGTGATAGAAGCAGCCCAAATGTCCACTGATGGATGAATGGAGAAAGAAAGCGTAGTATACACATAACACTGTAATATTATTCAGCCAGAAAAAGGAAGGAAATCCTACCACGTACTACAATATGGATGAAACTCCAGGACATTATGCTAAGTGAAATAGCCAGCCATACATACGAAGTAAAAAATAAAACTGTATGATTCCACTTATACGAAGTATCCAAAGTAGTAAAAGTGATAGAGCAAGTAGAATAGTGATTGCTCAGGGTTGAGGGGAAAGAAGAAAACGGGAATTATTGTTCAGTGAGTTGAGTTCCAGTTTTACATGCAGAAAGTTCTAGATACCTTTTGGGCAACAATGTGATAGCACTCCTAACCTGTGTGCTTAAATTGGTAAGGTGCATCATCTAGTTAAGGCAAGTGTAAGATGCGAGATAGTGTAAGATTCCCACTATATGACAATTTCGAAAAAGCAAAACTATACAGACAGTAAATACATCAGTGGTTGACAGGGTTTGGGGGGATGGATAGGGGGAGCACAGAGGATTTTGAAGGAAGTGAAACTCTTCTGTATAACTCCATAATGGTTGATACATGTCATTCTACACTTCTCCAAACTCCTAAAATGCACAACATCAAGAGTAAACCTAGACCACCCCACTGAGGGCTTTTGCAAATGAGAGAGTCCATGAACTGCTTGTGCACTGACACATAGACAGTAGGGGAATACAGCACATATCAGTGCTATGTCTGAGTTTTGCTATGAACCTAAAACCGCTCTAAGAAAGTAGTCGATTTTTTGAACATGGGTAATGCGGTAGATTTTGTTATGTGGGCTTTTATTTTGCAACAACTGAAAAATAAAATGAAAGGCAAACAAACAGAAAGAAGTGATCTTGACAAAAAGCAAGGGAAAAACAACTCATTATATTTAGGAAAATAGGAATGTGATTAAAAGAGGAGTTTTCACCAGAAAAATACTGAAAAAACAAAACAAAACAAAAAAACAAAGCGAACCCACTCCCTGCACACTCACGGGAAAAAAAAAAAAAACAACACCTGTCAAACAAGAATTGTAAATTCAGCAAAACAGTCTTTCACAGAAGAAGATACACAAAGACCCCACATCAAACACAAAACCAAACAGGGTTTCTACTTAGGACACCTGCTTTTCAACAATGTTCTTCAAACTGCAAGTAAATGACGCTAGATGGTAATGCATATCCACAAGAAAGAATAGAGATCAGCAGGAATGATACATATGTCGGTGAAATTTACAATCTCTGTGTGTATTTTCCTTTCCTTTACAATTCCTGTGTGTATAGCTTTAAAAGATAAGATATTTGAGGCCATAATTATAGCAGTCACTGTATGGTGGGATCTATAGCATAAACCTTATTGTTTTTAGCATTTGTTCCTTTTCGTGGTACAGTCTCCACAAATGCTTCATTTCAGGGACCCAATATGAAATCATGAAAGCAGAGAAGGTAAAGATGCGAACCATTTGTGTTCAGAAACCAGGGCTAGCTTTCCTCAGGACAGCACTGTTAGAAGTACATGTTTCTTGTTCTCTCTGAAAGTAGGTTGTTCCTTATGAAACCTTTCCTAAGCCGAGGTGGTATAAATTGAAAAAGCAAGTATCATTAATTCACATGGGAAGATGGTTGAGCTTTCCCCGATGCAAAAAATAACCAGCGCCCAAAAACCCAAATCACAAAAGATACCCTCCCTTAGGCTTTTCTGACACCTCAAAACACACCTTGTGAGTGGATGCACAAAATAAATTGAGATGAAGCACAGACACTCAAAAATACAGTTCAAACTTCTGCTTGAAACTGATATACAGAGTATATAGTTTCTGAGAAATGAACTTGACAGGACGAATCTTGCTGCTTGGGGTGTGAGCTGACACTAAGAGTAAAATCAGTACTGAGCACAATTTCCACTTTTCGCCTTTTCTCCTAAAAACAAAAGTCCCCTTCAGATTTCTCCTCTTCACCAAGAACTGGTACTAATGTAGTTCTTTCACAAAAGCAAAGTGATGTCATGAAACTTTTTGGAAAGTTGAAGCCTACCCGTAACACGTGGTGGGAACGGAGCTATGTTGGTGCTAATTTAATATATTTTATTGGAAATTAGTCAGGATTAATGTGATGTAGATGACAATCAGTTAATGATACACGTATAAAGAGGGCCACCAGCAAGAAGGAGACCGAGGAGGCCATAAGGCTCATCTGCCCACAAAATCAATCGGAACAATAAACCAACAACTTCAAGCTAAACATGGCTCAGGGAAAGCTCTAGACAACAAAGAAGTCGCAAAAATCAGGTGCTGATCAAAAATCCAGGATGGTCCCGTGGAAAGTAAAGGAAGCATTTGGCCTGCCTCACCCAACCCTCCAGCTGAGAGCCACTTGGCTCCTGGAGGAATGCCCTCTGCGGAAGTCACCTCATGGAGAGGAGGGGAGCAGGAGAACCCAGCAAGCTTCAACTATGTGCATGTGTTCAGCTTTTGCAGCAGAGGTGCCTCACCAATGCTGATCTCACTTCATGCACCAGCCCAGAGTGCCCCCTCTACACCTATTCTCAGAGGCTGGAGGTGTTGCAACAGTGAGGGTTGCCTTGAGGGGCTCTTCTCTTAAGGATTGGTTGCCATAGCTCCTCGTCTGTAGGAGACTAGAGCTGCCTCTGATTTTTGCCCACTCCTGTCTTAGTTGGGGCTTTGCCTCACACTACTGGGGCTGTTTCCTGACCCCAACGTCTTAATATGTGCCTTAGCTACAACTAGTGGTGTCTATGTGGCTGCCCTGAGCCCCACTCACCATGTTCCATTTTATGACCCTGTGTCTTCATTGTAAAGGATGCTTCTTCTCTTCGGAACCCCCAAACCTCCCAGGCCTTGACTCTGAACTGCCATAGCTAACACCCGAAGACTTTTCTCCGCCTATGCTAGCTCAAGGCTCTGACCCATCATTGGTAGGCCAAGTCACCACTGCCTTGAGCCCCATCTCTTCGGTCCCACTGTAGGGCTCTGACGCTTCATTGCTGCTACTCTACTGCTGCATCCCAAGACACTTTCAGTTTCCACATGACCGCTTATGCTGCCATTCGAGGCCATGTGGCTAGAGGTCTGTGTCCAGATCCCTGGGTCCTGATACATGGCTTTAACAAACCACGAATGGATCATTCTGCTGCTCTCTAGTGACTGCCACTTGGGACAGACTTGAACCTTTGACTCACCCTCCCCACTATATGTTGCTACCACACGCTGACCACTGGCCCCAAGCCACCACTGTACCTTGTCATCCAGGGCCTGTGTGACTGCTATATTTCTGTGCCAGTCAGAGTTACAACAGTGAGCCCCTGAGACCCAGGTATAGTTGCCATGGAATATCTACACATGTCACCTCCCTAGTGCCACAGCCACAATAAGTGAATTTATGTACCAAGACCCAGTTGTTATGGTAGTTCCATGTGTGCCTGGTCTTGGGCAACAGCTTCAAAAGTGCTTTGAGGGCTCTGAGGTCAGCATGCCATGCCAGACACCAAAAAGGAACACCTCACAAGATCTTCTTCCCATAGAATGACAGAAGAAAGCGGGATGACATTTTGAAAGTGGTCAAAGGGAAAGAAACAGTCAACCAAGAATACCTTACTCAGCAAATCTGTCATTTAGAAATGAAGAAAAGATAAAGACTTTCCCAGCATCCTAGAGGGCGGTGTGTCAACGTATCGACACTTGCCCCATATTGCAGTCAGGGGAAAGCAGCAGGATGAGGCCTGTGGTGGTTAAAGTCAGGTGTCAGAAGAAATTATACCTGCCCTATGCAAATGTTAAAGAGAATTAATTAAGCTGAAACTAAGAGACAAAAATTGGTCACATAAAAAATATAAAAAATATAAAATCACTGGGAGAGACAAAAGGGAAAAGATCCTTGACTTGGGTAATGGTTAGGTAATGAACTCAGGGATAAGTCCTCAAAATCACAGGCAACAAAAACTAAAATAAAAAAAAGCAGGACTGCTTTAAATGAAAGACCTTCTGCCCAGCAAAGGAAAGAATCAAATAATTGAGAGATCATGGACAGAAGAGAAGAAAATATCTGGAATCCAATATCAGATAAGGGGCTAATATCACATGTATATAAAGAACACAAACAATGAAATAAAAGCAAAGAAAGAAATCTAATATAAAAATGGGCCAAGGGCCTCAGTATACATTTTTCTGAAGACATGCAAATGGCCAATAGGTACATGAAAGGTGCTCAAAATCACTGATCAGGGTAATACAAATCAAAACCACAATGAGATATCACCTCACACCTGTAAGAGGCTTTTTCCAAAAGATAACAGAGAATTAATGTGGTGAGGATGTGAAGAAAATGAAATCCTTTGGGGGAAATGTAAACTGGTGCTGCCACAAAGGAAAATAGTATGGCAGTTTTTCAGTAATGTCACTTTTACATACGTATTTAAAGGAACTGATCAGTGGGGCACCTGGGCGGCTCCTTAGGTTGAGTGTTCGACTTTGGCTTTGGTCATAATCTTGTTTGTGGGTTCAGGTCCCCTATTGGGCTCTGTGCTGAAGCTCCAAGCCTGGAATGTGCTTTGGATTCTGTGTCTCCCTGTCTCTCTGACCCTCCCCCTCCTCTCAAAAATAAACATTATGGGGCACCTGGGTGGCGCAGTCGGTTAAGCGTCCGACTTCAGCCAGGTCACGATCTCGCGGTCCGTGAGTTCGAGCCCCGCGTCAGGCTCTGGGCTGATGGCTCAGAGCCTGGAGCCTGTTGCCGATTCTGTGTCTCCCTCTCTCTCTGCCCCTCCCCCGTTCATGCTCTGTCTCTCTCTGTCCCAAAAATAAATAAATAAACGTTGAAAAAAAAATTAAAAAAAAAACATTAAACAATTTTCAAAATAAATAAAGGCACTGATCAGTTCCTCAAAGGTCTATCTGCACACCATGCTCGTTGCAACATTATTCCCAATAGCCGAGAAATGAAAGGAACCTAAGTATCTGCCAACTGACATATAATTAAAGAAAGTGTGATATATATACACGTACATACCCATACACACACACACACACACACACACACACACACACACACAAACACTGAAATATTATTTAAGCAGGTAACAGAAGAAAATCTTGCCATTTGTGGGCAAATGGGAGGGCCTTGAAGGCATTATGTTGAGTGACAAAAATAAGACAGAGAGAGACAAATATTGTATTGCCTTACATAGGAAATCTAAAAAACTGAACTGGTAAAAACAAAGAGTAGAATGTGTTTATCCAGGAGTTGTGGGTTGGGGGGTTTCAGAAGATATTTAAGAATACAAATTAACGGGGCTCCTGGGTGGCTTAGTCAATTAAGCACCCAACTTTGGCTCAGGTCATGATCTCACGGTTTCTGAGTTTGAGTCTCATGTCGGGTTCTGTGCTGACCGCTCAGAGCCTGGAGCTTTCTTCACATTCTGTGTGTGTGTGTCTCTCTCTCTGACCCTCATGCACTCATGTCTGTCTGTCTGTCTCTCTCTCTCAAAAAATAAACATTAAAAAAATTTCTTAAAGAATACAAAATTATAACTAGCAGATAACAATTGCTGGAGGTCTAATATACAACGTAGTGATTACAGACAACATTACTGTGTTATAAACTTTGAAGTTGCTGAGACTAATTCTTAGCTGTCCTCAACACACACAAAGAATGATAAACATGTGACATGACAAAGGTGTTACCTAACATGGCCACAGTAGTCATATGGCAATACATAAACTTATCAAAGGAACACATTGTAGACCTTAAATGTATACAAGGTTAGACGTCAATTTCATCTCCATAAAAACAAGCAAAAGATTTGTAATACCTACCACTCCTACTAAGGAAAAAGCTTAAGAATATAGCTAAGACATCAATAGAGGAATTAAAATGGAACACTAATATATGTTTAATACAAACGATATCAGGTAAAATGGAAAAAGAAAACAAGACATAAATATAGAGTAAATAGCGAATGGTATACTTAAATCCAACTATCCCAGTAATTGCATTCATGTGAATTAAATAAATATTCCAATTATAAAATAGAAAGTGTCCTGAATAAAAGAGTAGCATCCATCTGTATGCTCCCTGTAATGGACACATGGTAGATTCAAAGGCAAAATTGGAGAAAATAAAAGGATACCAAAAAAATAGACCCTACAAGGAATAATCAGAAATGGCCAATAACAAAGCCAATATTCTAAGGACAAAGTAAGTGTTAAAACAAGAAATATTAGTAGAAATTAAAAGAAACATTTCAACATGTTAAGGCTGTCAATATGAGGAAGATAAAACAATTATAAACATACATTATTCACCTAACAACAGAATCCTTAAACACATGGAATAGAAATGACAGAATTAGAAGGATAAATAGACAACTCAATGAGTTTAGTTGAAGACTGAAACCTTTTCCTTCAGTAAGACCAGCTATTCACAAAATCAGGAAGACTAAGGAAGACTGTCAAAATACTAGGAACTAGCTTGACATAAGTGACGTACATAGGAAGAGTTCCAGGTCATCGATAGGGATCAAAAATTTTGAGGATGGAAATATTCAAAGTATTTTCTCTGAAGACAAAGAAATCAATGAGAAGAAACAATGGAAAGAAATCCAGGAACACGTGGAAAGTGATAGACTTCTGAAAAATTTACCTTTCAAAGATGAAATCTTTGAAAATATCTTGTGCCGGATGACAGAAATTACCTTGTACGGGTTGATAATAAACTGAGAATACATCATAACTTTTAGGATGAAACTAAAGTCGGGTAGAGACAATTTTGACCTTCGTCAATTACGCTACAAAGGAAGAACATTATAAATGCATGGTCTAAGTTGCTTCCCTCTCAAGAAGCAAGAAGAGAAGGGCCACTTAAGGTTATAGAAGGAAGAAATGATACACATACGTTTAGCTAAAACCTGACTGTAAAAGATGTGTAGTAGAATAAATCAAAGAAGCCCCAAATGGATCAATACCCAAATATCCAAGAACGTCAGCAATAGAATCAGTGAATACATTGTAGTACAATCCGACAACAGAACAACAAAGAGATGTGGACAATTTACAACCAGTGCAGCTATAGGGATGAATCACACAAGTTTACCTTCACCTGAAAATGCCAAAAATACAATATGCATACCGTATGATTCCATGTTTATAAACCGTTTTTAAAATGCAGAAAAGAACTTGTTAGTGGCATTTTGCAATGCTGGTAATATTCATTTTCTCATTCCCTGCAATGGTCACACTGAAAACTCAGCCCGTCTATTGGCATGTATAGCTGTGATCCATCTGTATGTACATTATACCACAATAAAAACTATCAGAGGAGAATATTATGAAGAAACGCAAATATATTTAAATGTGATTCCTCTGATGAAGAAGGCACCTGAAAAAACTAATATTTATTCTCCTTTTTAAAAAGCCTTTAGAAAGGGGCACCTGGGTGGTTCCATTGGTTGAGCATCCAACTCTTGATTTTGGCTCAGGTCATGATCTCAATTTGTGAGTTGCATCCCTGCATTGGGCTCTGTGTTGACAGCGGGAACCTGCTTGGAATTTTCTCTCTCTTCCTTTCCCTCTCTCTGTCCCTCTCCTGTCCACTTCCCTCTCACACAAAATAAATAAATAAATGTAAACATTTAAAAAAAAACTTTAGAAAGATACAAATGAATAGGAAACATCCAGGAAGATCCTGAATAGATAAGATAACTCTGAAAATGAACTTGTATAAACTTACCGTTTACCAAAGGACAATTTAGGGGGCAACTGGGTAGATCAGTCAGTTGTGCTCCTGCCTAGGTCATGATCGGATTGTTCCTGAGATGGAGCCCCGCAGTCAGGCTCTGTACTGAGCCCCTGCCCCTCCCACCCATTTGCATTCTCACTGTCTCAAAATAAATACATAAACATTTAAAATAAAAAGGAAGGTCTTTTTTTAAAAAAATTAAGCTTTATTTATTTGTGTGTGAGTGTGACAGACAGAGAGAGAGAGAGAGAGAGAGAGAGAGAAAGAGAGAGTTAGTGGGGGAGGAGCAGAGAGAGGGAGACACAGAATCCGATGCAACCTCCAGGCTCTAACAGCCAGCACAGAGCCTGACGTGGGGCTCCAACCCATGAACCGCGACATCATGACCTGAGCCAATGTCGGACGCCCTAATGACTGACCCACCCAGTCACCCCTGGGAATGTATTTAAATTATGAAACTAACATAAAAAAAAACATAAGGACACGTGAGAAAGTGCAAAATTTGTACCCACACAATACGAAATGCAGATTTCCAAAAAATGCACACTCATTGGAATAGTATAGTCTTTTCAATAAAGGCTGTGGAAACAATGGAGTATTAAATACTATTAATAATTATATACTTTATACTATATTTAAAATGCTCAAAATTGATCACACATAATTGAAAACAAAACCTTTCAAGACGTATTATAAAAACTGCATGACCTACAGTTGGGCAGAGATATTTTAGACAAAATACCAAGAACACAATCCATAAAAGAAGAACTTGATGAAGTGTAGTTCATCAAGATAATGTCTGCTCTTTGAAGAGAAAAGTCATAAACTTGTGAAGAAACATGTACAAATCATACATCTAATAAAAGGCTTGCCTCCAGGGTACGTAAAGAATTCTCAAAATACAATGAAACAAAGTAAAAATATTACCAAAATATTTCTATAGATACTTCACCAAACACCATGTGGACATGGCCAATGAGTACAGGAAAAGATGCTCAACACAATTAGTCTTAGGAGCATTCAAATGAAAACCACCCCAGACCAGACTTTCTGTTCTGGAAAAATAGACTGGATAGACTTTTCCCTATTCCTCCCACCAATACAGCTACAATCCCTGGGTATTATTCATAAGACAACATAGAGTCAGAAAGATAACAAGAAAGACGACAGATCCCAGCCCTGGAGACCCGAGGAATGACATGGTGGTGAGCTCCCCGGAATTTCCCTCTACCTCACATAGACTGGTGTCAGAGAGCCTAGCAAACCACAGACACCAACAGGTACACACCCAAGTCTCCAAAATATTTTTTCTCTCTGGTCAAAATGACATATAAAAGGCATGCTAGAAATATAGAAAAGTTTTAGACACTAACTGCGTGATTCTAATAAAAAACCATTGACTATCCACCAAAAATATCAATAGGCATCCTAATCAAGACTTTGTCTGATAAAGGAAAACTAAGAAAATGTATCACCAGCAGATCCACTCTGAAAGAACTCCTAAAGGGAATAAATGGTAAAAGAAGGCATTTTGTCTCATAAGGAAGAAAGAGAGAATAAAAGTAAGAATAAAATTCTTACTAGGTTAATGGACTTTCCTTCACCTCCTGTGTTTTCGAAATTGTTTGATATTTGAAGCAAAATTATCACTTGAAGTAAAATTATAAACTCCATGTGATTCTCAAAGTAAGTGGAGAAATAGAACACGTAGAGTAT
Source organism: Felis catus (assembly GCF_018350175.1). Taxonomy (NCBI): domain Eukaryota; kingdom Metazoa; phylum Chordata; class Mammalia; order Carnivora; family Felidae; genus Felis; species Felis catus. Next base: position 44,924,318 of record NC_058374.1, read on the forward strand.
AATTGGGACATGGTAAGGGGTCATAAAGGCAAGTAAGTCTCTACATTTTACTCGAACTGCTGTGGGTTGTGATGGACTGTATAGACTGTGATCTATGAATATATACTTCTCTATATAAAGATATATAATGTCTATATTATTTATATAAAGGAGATTAGAGAATATGTATACATATATAACTTTATGTATATAAAATTATTGATGAAGAAAAGACCTACTTTGCTATAAATGATGCTCCATCACAGAGGTAATGATGTAGAAAAATATAACCTTCACTTTTATCTGAGCATCAGAAATATAGCATCACAAAAAATAAATTCTATTTGGATAATAAACCATAATTAAAAGTTAAAATGTAAGTAAAGAAAGAAAAAGGTAAATGCAGGAATATAATAGAGGAAATTATATTCATGAACTTTTGCTAACTTCTCAAATAGGTCCGTAATAATCATTGTAACACACAAAATGCTAAGTAGGACCATGGTAACATTAAAATTCTGTTCATTCCAGAGAGAGAGAAAGGAAAATGAAGAAGGAGGTGGGGAAAAAGAAAAGAAAAGAAACTTGACCAAAGAAACTATACGGCTTAAGGTACAATGCTGAGTGAAATAAGTCAGTCAGAGAAGGACAGATATCATGTTTTCACTCATATGTGGATGTTGAGAAACTTAAGAATAGACCGTGGTGTAAGGGAAGTGGAAAAAAATAGTTACAAACAGAGAGGGAAGGATGCAACCCACAAGACACTCTTAAATACAGAGAACTAACTAAGGGTGGATAGTGGGGTGGGGGATAGAGGAAAATGGGTGGTGGGCATTGAGGAGGGAACTTGCTGGAATGAGCATTGGGTGTTGTATGTAAGCCAATTTGGCAATAAATTATATTTAAAATAAATAAATAAATAAATAAATAAATAAATAAATAAATAAATAAAAATTCTGATCATTAAAGACTCCAGTAGGAGAGTGAAAATGCAGATGCAGGTATTTGCATCTTAAAAGCTCAAAAAAGAGATCATATCTGAAATATGACAAAGACTTCTAAGAAGTGAAAAGAAGACACCATCCTGGAGAAATGGGCAAGAGACACAACCCAACACTTCTCATTCTCACAAAAGAGAATAGCCTTGAGATTTACAACCCAGGAAAATGGTACTGTTTCTAACCATCAGAACTTTTAATTCATTTTTCTGAGACTGCTGAGCTTTGGATCAAAGGCCTATTTGGTACAACGTATTTTACACAATAAAATAGAAAAATATAGGGATAATTTAGTATAGTGAAATATACACATATCTATGACTGTGCAATTTCCTACTAATGCTTACAGGGAAGTGTAGTATAATTATACATAAATACAATCATTTTACATTTATACATCATTATTTTATTATGAAAACCATATTTATATTACATAGTTATAATATGTATAGTATATATATTATGTGGTTATATATGTTATGTAGTTATATATATATATGTAGGTATATATAATAAGTGATTATGATATGTTGAGGAAGACATAGAATTTTCATAAAATTTTATTCATAATATCCACATATTAAAAAAAACTAAATTTCTGAGAATGGTTTTTAAAATGTCAAATTCATATAAGACAGCAGTGAAATTTCACAAACTATAGACAAATGTGTTTATATAGACACATTACAGATAGTATCTGGGAGAGAAGGGAGACACACAGAAAAATGCACATTGAATGATTCCATTGATATAAAGCTCCAAATAAACAGAGATATTTCATACAATGAAAATGGGCAGGCCTGATAAAGGCTCTAAACTTCTGTCTCATGATGTAATTTGTAACTGTGTGATTCTAACTATTTTGTAATCAATTTGCACAATCATATGCCTAGTTTCCTTGATGTGTTGTAAAATTAAATGTAAAGTCTATTTCAGGAAAAAGAGCATTTCTAGAAACACAGGTTTCTATGAAAAGTAAGACCTAGAAATTATCAAGTGTATATTAAAAGTATAAAAATGTAAATAATGTGTCATAGAGTCAAACCATGGAATATTAGACTTTAAAATGAATAAACTATAAATACATATGTAACTATGGATGAACTCTACAAGCATAATATTAACTCACAAGCTTTTAATAGAATCTGGAAACATCTTGAAAACTTACCTCGTCCTCTTCATCATCATAGTAGAGCAGGGTAGAATTCTTAGAAGCACAAGACGTCAAACTCTCATTCCATGATTTTCCCTCAGTGCTAATGTAATAGCAATTGTTGGAATATGTAACCCACTCTTTCAGACAATGACAACAGAGACACGCTGGAGAGAGATTATGAGATATTATCCAAAAAGCTTTGACTATTACAAAATGAAAATTTACATACTGTATATGGATACACATACGTGTACGTAACATATTCGTAGACCCTCACAAGCTGATAAATTAAAGCAAAACACACACACACACACACACACACACACACACACACACTCAGAGAAGAGTCAGGCTTTCATCCCCCTAATTTATGTGCCCATATAAAGCAAACACAAAAATGCCCATCTCTACATGTCCTGAGAGTCAGTGAACAAAACCACCTTTATGGAATGATTTATCTTTTATCATGTCATAGGAGGAGGGAATGTGAGGCAATTGTTAACAACGGGTACGGTAATTTTAAATGAGTATTTCTTAGTGTTGTTGCCTGAGAAGTAATACTGTCCTATAATCATTATGCCTGAAAGTTCATTAGGCGATTTCCTAATTCACTTTTCCCAAAAGAATCTATTATCCTCTTTGCCTAGTTGAAGATAGAGCTAAAATAGACACGAAACTAATATCAGAACTTTGCAAGGGATGTTGTACCTTTGTGGATCCTTGTTTCCAGGGATGTTTTGTTCTGCTCTGGTCCTTCAGTAGCTAGAACATTAAAGCAATTCTCAAAAAACATAATATTCAATGAAATAAATCATAATAATTTGAGTTTCCTACTTTAAAATTGGGTGTGCTATTTTACCAAATTTAATAAAGTAATGAACATGAGGGGGGAAATACTTCAAAAGATTAAAGAACCAAACCTCACCATCTCTTACAATATTTGGTTTAAGCAATCTCAAGAATTAATGAGTATTTCACCGGAAAGTCTCTTCTATGACTTGCCTTCGAGTTATTAAATCCAAATATATGTTTAATTCTCCCTAAATGTATTGTTATTTCTACTTTAGATAACCTCTAAATAATCATTCCACACTTAGAGCATGCATTAAAAATGCGTTAAAATGAGATAATAAATTCAAAGTATTTACACACTATGTCGAGGAACTAATGATCAGTAAGGTGAAATATTCCCTTTTAGTCATTCAAACACGTACTTACAGGGGATAACAGCTATTGTTACCACAGTGGACATCAAGATGAGGCAGAGGATTCCCAAGATACTGGCAATGAGCTTCTCTGGACCTGAAGGTGAGTAGTAGGAAGAGAAAGGCAAACACTGAGAAAGGATGCCCGCAAACAATCATTTAGGAGATTTACAAACAAGAGAACCCACAATGCACACGGAATCACATACAATAACCTGCACCTCAAACCCATCACTATCATTGGAATCTTCTCTCAGAATATACCAATGCATTCAATTCAATACCATATTCCAACCTCCAGCTCTGGTCCTCACAAATGAAAACTATGTGAAATTCTATTCTTTCCCCACACACCTGCACCCTACCTTCACATCCTAAAACAGATATACCTGCTTGTATTAAATGTTTTACCTTTGCAGGGAGAGTTCTTGCCATTCCCTTGAAGGTCCCGAGAAGCATTTTGAAGATTCAATTCTGCATAGGTTATCTCCTCCTCAGTTACTGGAATGGAACTTTTCGTGCCCTTAGGTTGCACTTGCTGTCTTTTTGAGCCCTTAGCATGATGGAGTTCCGCATAAGTCACGCCTTGGTTGCTCATGTCTGCAGCTGAGTAGTGTCAGCTACAATGTGGATGAAACTGCCCTGAAGGTCTTGATCAAGAGTGTGTGTCATGTGTTGACGACATTGCTAGTACAGTGACACCGGGTGGGGTGCAGGGTGAGGGATACTCCTCATTTGCAGTTGAATAATGTAAAATCTGGTACTAACTTCCACAGAGCTTGAAATAAGTGTTTCATGATAGAATAAATGTTTTTTTATTTACAATAATAGCACAATAATACTGATTGGAAAACATGTAAAGCACTAAATTAGTGGAAAAGAAAGGAATTCATGAGTAATAATGTCCTCATGAACGTGAGGACAGTTTCCACAGACATATTTCAACACTATGAGAATAACCAGGTTAAAATTAAAATGCTGTATTAGAAACAAAAGTGTTGCACCATTTTTTGACAATGTTAAAGCCATTATTGGTTAAAAATTAAGCCTATCTCTAAGATAGGAGAATATTATTTTTAGCACATGTAGGAATTTCCTGTTGCAAATGACTTTTATTTGTGGTTTTAAATTGTGTTTCTAAAAAGTAATGCAGTACTATCAAAATGATATTTTATTTTGAATATCTGGTTAGTTCTGAGAATTGTTAAATTTTAGAAGAAATATTTCATATGTTGCAAAATGTTACATGGCACAATAAGTTATCCAAAGCAGGAACAACAGTGGAAACAGAAAAAAAAAACAAAACAAAACACAAAAAAACATTTTTAAAAGAAGACTTAATGAACATCAAACAGTGACAACTGATTTAATGTCAAAGATATGAAACCTTTATGATAAATAAAAGGGTAGATCGTTTATGGAGGAACACAATTGTTACAAACTTCTAGAAAGATCTTATTTCAAAGGCAGTGAGGGTAGACTCTAGTTGTACAGTTATACTAATAAATCACATAAATGTAATTTCACACTTCAGTCAATGAGCTGTGCAGTCAGTGAACTCTGGAATTACGCCTGACTCTCAAAGTGCAAAGTATCACCTTTAAAAATTCTTTCATGATGAGGCGCCTGGGTGGTTGGTCGGTTAAGCGTCCAAGTTCGGCTGAGGTCATGATCTAATGGTTCATGGGTTGGAGCCATGCACTGGGCTCTGTGCTGACAGCTCAGAGCCTGGAGCCTGCTTTGGATTCTGTGTCTCCCCCTCTCTCTGCTCTTCCCCCACTCGTGCTCTATGTCTCTCAAATATAAAAAAATTGCTAAAAAAATTTTTGATTATTTAGTGTCTAGCTATCTAATTTACTAATCTCAAATAGGAATTAAAATATGTAGAATGTGATGCATATAAAGCACTTAAACTCAATCTGACTGTTCTAAGATCTCAATAACATATTAGTTATATTAATTATTTTTAACACAATAATTGTTTATCATTAGTGATTCATATCATTCAGACCATGTAACACAATTCATTAGACAGGAGTGTCTTTCAGTATTGAATATCTTTCTTGGCCAAGTTTTGTTCAATTTTATAAAAAGTCTTTGGATTGTTTACAGTTAAGTTTAAGTTAGCATTTTTACAGAAGGTACCTCATTTTGCATATTATAAAAAATCAAACTGCTTTCATTTATTGAAGTAAGTGTATGAGGAATTACATTTGACCTATAGGATATAATGGATTCATTTTAAGAATCTATTTTTAAAGGCTGGGTAAATATCAAATAATATGTAATATATCATTGATGACAATTGATGACAAATCCAAATTAAGTGTCCTTCGTCATGATGCTTATTTGATCTCACCCAAAATTATATTGATTTACAAACCCAATTATGCATATCAATATGCTCTCAATGACTTCTCCACAGGCAAGAATTTGAATATGTTAAGATCTCCAACATATTTCATGCTCATTCTTGTTTGTTACCCTGAATTGTTGGAATGCAGATACCAATGTTCTCTGTGATTTCATTGTATATTAGCTGTGTCTCAGATGCATCCCACCAGCATTTACAATCTCCCACTCACTGAGGTGACTCCTAGAAAGGCAGGACCGTGGTGACACATACCTTCTGTTGGCCAGTCACGCATCGTCCAGAGGGAACCAGGTTCCTCTTGTAAACAGAAAATATCTGTGGTCTTCACAGCCTGCCAGCCCTGTGAGAGCTCAGAGTGAGGCAATAATGGAAAAAGTAGATTTCTTATCAATGTGTCACTTCAAATTTGAACAGGAAATTCTTACTCTTGGGCGATTTTGAAGACACTTTATCTCCTCACACACCTCCAGAATGTAGAGGCTTTGAGCTTACAGTGTGGCATTTCATTTGTGCCTCAGCAAATGCCTCTGACAAATTTTATGTTCCACGAGATACTGGGGTCAGAGACTTAACCACCCAGGCTGTTCACTTGCTTCCCTCTGAATGACAAACACTGAGGACTTAGGCCTTGTGTAAAATATCTTAGATGTTTAAGTTTTACTTTTAGACAATTTTGCTACATCTTGACATTATGTACTTTTTATTCTGTCCTTATTATGTCATTTCCACTATACCAAAAATATTCTAAAATCATTATCCTATCGACAGATATTTAATTATATTTGACCTAATAGAGAAGATTGACTACATTTTCCATTTTATTGTAACTGTCATAAAGACATCAATTTCTGAATTTATCTTATCAATTTTCTACCTTAGTTTTTAATATACCTACATTCTATTTTTATTATTTGTAAACAAGTTTAAGTTACTGCTAAAAAAAAAAACAAATCCTGTGGGAAAGATAAAATATTAGACAATATTGAACAATAGCACTGTATGAGATATTTGAATATTAAATAATTATTCATTTTATTTATTTATTCCTCCTCCAATGATAACTAGGTGTCTGTATTTTAATGGGAATATTTGTTGGAAATGAAAAAAAGCCTAAGTCTAACTATGTAGAGGATAATTAACAAATGTTTAAAAATTTCACTTAACTCAAAATATTGGAGTAGGACAGAGAAAGTACTTTTTTATTTTTTTAATGCTTATTTTTGAGAAGGCAGGGGTAGGGGTGGAGAGAGAGGGAGCCACAGAATCCGAAGCAGGCTCCAGGCTCTGAGCTGTCAGCAGAGCCCAACGCAGGGCTTGAACCCACCAACCAGGAGACCATGACCTGAAGTTGGATGCATAACCAACTGAATCACCGAGGCGCACCTCTCATTGTGGTTTTGATTTGCATTTTCTAGATCATTAGTAATGTTAAGCATCTTTTTATGTGTCTATTGCCTATCTGTTTATCTTATTTCAAAGAATATCTATTCAGGTCCTCAGTCCATTTTTAATCACTTGTATGGGTTCCTTTGGTGTTGAGCTGTAGAAATTCTTCATATATTTTAGACATTAACCTCTTGTCAGATATATCATCTGCAAATATCATCTCCCATTCAGTAGGCTGCCTTTTTGTTTTGTAGGTAGTTTCCTTGGCTGGGCAAAATCTTTGTAGTTTGATGTATTATTCTTCATTTTGTCGCCATTTCTGTGAAGACAGACCCAAAAGAATAAAGATGAGACCTACCTCCAACAGTTTATTACCTACACTTTCTTTAGGAGTTTTATGGTTTCAGGTCTTACATCTATGTCTTTAATTCATTTTACATTTATTTTTGTGTATGTTGTAAAGAAACAGTCCAGTTTTGTTCTTTAACACATAGTTTTCCAGGTTTATTTAATTACCATTTACTGAAGACTCTCTTTCCCCCTTTGTCTCTTCTTGCCTTCTTTGTCATATATTAATTGACCATATGGACAAAGGCTTATTTCTGGGCTTACTGTTCCATTCCTTTGTTCTATGTGTCCATTGTTGTGCCATACTGATTTGATTGCTAGAGCTTTGTAGTATAGTTTGAAATGTAAGGCCATGTTTCTTCCAGTTTTGTTCGTCTTTCTAATGATTGTTTTGAATATTCACAGTTTCTTGTAGTTCTATACAAACTTTTAGATAGTTTATTCTAGTTCTGTGAAAATGTTATTGGTGTTTTCATAAAGGATTACATTGAATCTATAGGTCATTTTGCATAATATGGACATTTTCACAATATTAAATCTTCCACTCCATAAGCATAGTATATATTTTCCCATTTATTTATTTGTATGAATTCAAATTTCTTCTATCTATGGCCTATAGGTTTGGAGTATAGGAATTTTACCTCCTTGGTTAAATTTATTCTTAAATAATGTATTCTTATAAATGCAATTATAAATGCAATTGTTTTCTTAATTTCTCTTTCTCACAGTTTTTTTTACTAGTGCATAGAAATCTAATGATTTCTGTATATTAATTTTGTACCCTACAACTTACCTGATTTAATTAATTAGTTCTAACAGGTTTTTTTTGGTGGAGTCTCTCAGTTTTTTACCTAGAGAATCATGTCATTTGCAAATAGTGGCTATTTTGCATTTTCCTTATCAATTTGGGTGCCCTTTATTTCTTTTTCTTTTCAGATTTCTGTGCCTAGGACCTCCAGGACTATGTTGAATAAAAGGGATATGAGTGGACTTCCTTGTCTTGATCCTGATCTGACAGGAAAAGCTTTTGGCTTTCCATTATTGAAAATGTTGTTAGCTGTGGGCGTGTAATATATGGCCTTTATTCTGTGGAGGTGTAGTCCCTCTCTACACTCTTTGTTGGGGGTTTTACCATAAATCAATGTTGAATTTAGTTGAATGCTTTCTCTGCATCTGTTGAGATTACCACATGATTTTGATCTTTCAGTCAGTTAATATGGTGTGTCAAGTTGTTTGATTTGCAGATACTGAACCATTCTTGCATATATGGAATAAACCCCACTTGATCAAGCCGTATGATGTATGGTGGAATTCTGTTTGCTAATATTTTGGTGAGAATTTTTGAATGCGCATCAGCAATATTGGCCTAAAATATTCTTTATGTGTGTGTGTGTTGTGTCCTTGCTTTGTTTAGATATCAAGGTAATGTTGTCCATGCAGAGGTAATTTGGAATTTTTGATTTGTCTTAAATTTTGGGACTAATTTGACAAGTGGTTTAAGTCTTGTTTAAAAGTTTGGTAGAAAAGGCCATATTTCATTCTTTCTCATTGCCAAGTAGTATTCCATTGTGTATACAAACCACAGTTGCTTTATCCATTCATCAGTTGGTGGACATTTAGGCTCTTTCCATTGGCTATTGTTGAAAGTGCTGCTATAAACATTGGGTACAAGTGCCCCTATGCATCAGCACTCCCGTATCCCTTGGGTAAATTCCTAGCAGTGCTATTGCTGGGTCATAGGGTAGATCTATTTTTAACTTTTTGAGGAACCTTCACACTGTTTTCCAGAGCGGCTACACCAGTTTGCATTCCCACCAACAGTGCAAAGGGGTTCCCGTTTCTCCACATCCTCTCCAGCATCTATAGCCTCCTGATTTGTTCATTTTAGCCACTCTGACTGGCATGAGGTGATATCTGAGTGTGGTTTTGATTTGTATTTCCCCGATGAGGAGCGATGTTGAGCATCTTTTCATGTGCCTGTTGGCCATCTGGATGTCTTCTTTAGAGAAGTGTCTATTCATGTTTTCTGCCCATTTCTTCACTGGATTATTTGTTTTTTGGGTGTGGAGTTTAGCGAGTTCTTTATAGATTTTGGATACTAGCCCTTTATCTGATATGTCATTTGCAAATATCTTTTTCACATTCCGTTGGTTTCCTTTGCAATGCAGAAGTTTTTATCTTCATGAGGTCCCAATATTTCATTTTTGCTTTTAATTCCCTTGCCTTTGGGGATGCGGATAGAACTGAAGAGTGTTATGCTAAGTGGAATAAGTCATACAGAGAAAGGCAGATACCATATGTTTTCACTTTTATGTGGATCCTGAGAAACTTAACAGAAGACCATGGGGGAGGGGAAGGAAAAAAAAAAGTTGGAGAGGGAGGGAGCCAAACCATAAGAGACTCTGAAAAACTGAGAATGAACTGAAGTTTGATGGAGGGTGGGAGGGAAGGAAAGTGGGTGATAGGCATTGAGGAGGGCACCTGTTGGGATGAGCACTGGGTGTTGTATGGAAACCAATTTGACAATAAATTTCATATTAAAAAAATAAAATAAAAAATAAAAGTTTGGTAGAATTCACCAATAAATCTTCATGTATGTGCCAAGCAGTTTTCTTTTTTTTTTTTTTAACATTTATTTACTTTTGAGAGAGAGAGAGCACGAGCAGGGGAGATTCAGAGAGAGAGGGAGACACAGAATCTGGAGCAGCTTCCAGGCTCTGAGCTGTCAGCACAGAGCCTGACGTGGGATTCGAACTCACTGCGAGATCATGACCTGAGCTGAAGTTGGATGCTTAACTGACTGAGCCACCCAGGCACCCCTGTGCCAAGCCGTTTTCAAACTACTGCCTGTGAGCTGGGACTCAATGCAAGTGAATTTTTCATGGACCCTTTGAGAGCAAAGTTTTGCTTTCCTGTAATATTTTAGGGTAAACCCAGCTAAATTTCAAAGCCAGATGTGATGGGGGCTCACCATACCATCATTTACTAATGATGTTACATGTAAAACTATGGGCTCACATTTTGGCATGTAACTTTAATAAAATCTATGCCAGGTAAACATTACTTCAAATAATAAAGGTAATTAGAATTTACTTTTTATCACATAAATGTATATAAATATTTAACCTATGATTTCTAATAATGGCAATTACCTAGTGACATAAAAAGAATGGATAAATGGAAATCAATAAAATGTGAAAGTATCTTTATTATACCATAGCAAAGTGAATTCATTTCAAAGATTTTTTTCAAAAGGAAATATTTAATTGCTAACTCACTCTAACTAAAGAAAATATTTAGGGATATTCTAATGGTAAAACATTTATTCTAAGTGAAACTTGCATACACCAAAAGGAAAGACAAGTTGAAGAAAATAAGTTATGTGGGTATATCTAAATGGTTCTTGCGTGGATAAAATAAAGATGATAATGTTTGTAATTATAAATATATATCCATATTAGTATTCATTGAGCAAATACAGCATTTCAAGTAAATACAAGTGAGGGTATATAGGTCTTTTCACTGTTTGAGAATGGGTAAAGGTACTAATTTCTTAGACTCTACTGAATAAAAAATGTATGCTGTAAAGTGTAAGGCAATGTAAAAGGATATTTAAAAGCATATTAAATTACCAAGTTCTTACAGAAAAAAGTTAAAATAAATTATTTATTGTGAAAGATAAGAAAACAAAGAAAAAGTAGAGTTCAAAGCAGCGGTAGTGTTTATCTCAAATTAAATGATAATCATCTAATACTTAACAATTACTTATGTCGATACAACTTACACAGATGTGAAATATATAAGTAAAACTTATGTAATTTCAATGTTAATATAAATAGAGTAATTTTAACTTCAATTCCAAAAGTGTTTGTATTTAAGTAACTGTTTGTTGTTTTAATGAATTCTTCCTCAACAGAAGTAAACAGAACCATGAAAATATAAACATGTAAAAAAATCATGCCACATAAGCCAGCAGAAAACTACTCTCGCTAATGTACTATCACAATACAAGACAAGAACCACTGTTACAAATACTGGGCATATTTCATAAGGATAGATCGAGTATGCAAAGCATTAGCAATGTTTCATAAAACCTGTATATACTTAATAATACAAGTTTGGGACACCTGGATGATTCAGTTGGTTCAGTAGTGGATTCTTGATTTTGGCTCAGGTTATCATATCATGGTTCGTGAAACTGAGCCCCTTATTGGGCTGTGCTCTGACAGTGCAGAGCCTGCTTGGGATTCTCTCTACCCCTGGCTCTCTGCCCCTCCCTCATTTGGGCTTTCAAAGTGAATAAATAAACTTAAAAAAAATACAAGTTCAACATAGATTTGAAAAAAGGGAAGATAAACAATCATAAATAGAGATTTAGAAAATTCTATCTCCCGGCTTATCAAACAAGCAGATATATCAGTAAGGCTATTGCAAGACATAAACTAGACAAGTAATACTTATGTGCACACATACAGAAACGCTATTTAGTAGTATAGAATACTCGTATTTTTAAAATCACATAGAACCTTTCCAAAACTTTTCCAAAATACAAAATAAACTCACATTTCCAAGTATATTAATGTAGAATATACTCATATATTAACTTGTGATGTTACTGCATTCGACACTAGACAATCTTGGCAACTAGGCACGTGTGCCTGAATATTTACATTTAGTTTTTAATAATTGAAAATAAATAAAACTTTAATATTGGTTCCACAGTCACATTAGCCATGTCTAACACAAATATAGACCATTTCCAGTTTCATAGAAAATTCTCTAACTGTGGTTCACCTAAAATAGAAGTCAATAACCAACAATTTGCTTTTTGCTTGTTTGTTGATTTGTTTAATTTTTTTAATGTCTATTTATTATTTTTGAGAGGCAGAGAGACAGAGCGTGAGCAGGGAAGGGACAGAGAGAGAGAGGGAGACCCAGAGCCCGAAGCAGGCTCCAGGCTCCGAGCTGTTAGCATAGAGCCTGATGAAGGGCTCGAACTCACAAACCATGTGATCATGACCTGAGCCGAGGTCAGATGCCCAACCAACTGAGCCACAATTTGAAACAATTTTCACAATTTTCAAACAATTTGAAAATCCTTGTGTGGTTTAACTCATTAATATATTTCTAATTAACGTATGAGCAAATATATGATCACCATAAATGTTTAAACTTTTTATATGAATTACAAGAGAAATATAACAGCAAAATTTTGTCTTGTGAAATATTCTCTCTAGTATGTATATTACAAAAAGAGACAGAGCAGAAATCTGAGCATATATCATAAGAAACTAAATCCATGAGGGGCGCCTGGGTGGCGCAGTCGGTTAAGCGTCCGACTTCAGCCAGGTCACGATCTCGTGGTCCGTGAGTTCGAGCCCCGCGTCAGGCTCTGGGCTGATGGCTCAGAGCCTGGAGCCTGTTTCCGATTCTGTGTCTCCCTCTCTCTCTGCCCCTCCCCCGTTCATGCTCTGTCTCTGTCTTCCCAAAAATAAATAAACGTTGAAAAAAAAAAAAAGAAACTAAATCCATGAAAGCAAAAATTAGGTGAAATTAAATCCAAATGAAATAGATGAAAGAAAACAATTAAGAGTAGAAAATTATGAAAAAGAACAAAACTGCAGTAGTGAGCATCAGAAAAAGATATCCTCATGAAAAGATAAAACAGATAAGACCATCAAAGAAAAAATAAAGATCAAATATTTATGTCTTGATTAACCTTGGGAGTACATTATTGTTTTTACTGGTAGATTTTATCATTTATGTGAAATAGAAAATTCCTAGAAAAGGCAAATTGGCAAACTGAAATACAAATAAAGGAACCAGGGCAAACCCACCAGATATTAAAGAAATTGAGTGCATTATATAAAGCTTCATATAGGAAAATTATACTCAGAAGCTCAGATACCATCAATGACACTAAAAAATATATTGATCACCTCCCCGACCCATTGTAAACACTGGGAGACACTGTTGCAAACTTTGCTTTGAATAGGCAAGCTGCAGAGAAATTAACAGAATATTGTCTTTCATATTTACTTAGATATTTACAACTTTTCATGCCTTTCTTACCTTTCCAAATACCCAGTTTTCCATCTGGTACTATAATCTTTAAGCCTGAAGAGTTTCCCTCCTTTATCACTTCTTGCAATGCAGGCCTGCTGGTGGTGGATGTTCCGAGTTGCTTTTTAAGAATGTCTTAATCCATTTTCATTCTGGAAGATGATTAATGATATCGAGTTCTGGGTCAGCAGGTATTCTTCTGGAGATGAATATTCTCTTATCTTATAAATGTCATTATTTCTAATATCATACAAAGTGTTGTTATTACCTCATTTCTGTCAAGATTTTCTTCTTATCTCTTTCAGAAATGTGACTACAATGTACTCACTTGTGATTTCGTTTTTGTTTACCTTATTTCGATTTTGTTGGGCTTCCTGAATTTAACTTGGTGTTTTTCAACAAATTTGAAATCGTTTCAGCCATTATTTCTTCACATATTTGTCTGCCAAATGTTTCCCTCCCCTTGTAAGATCCTAGTAGGCTGGGTCATAACTTTTGATATTATCACATTCATCTCTTTTAAAAATTACTTTAGTTCCCCTGTCAGATCAGATTATTGTTCTTATCCAACCAGAGCACTTGGGGGGAGCACAAGCTAATTTTTTAAACATTTTTCTTCAATGTTTACTTATTTTTGAGACAGAGTCACGGCGTGAACAGAGGAGGAACAGAGAGAGGGGGAGACACAGAATCCAAAGCAGGCTCCAGGCTCTGAGCTGTCAGCACAGAACGCAACACCGGGCTCGAACTCACCAACCATGAGATCATGACCTGAGCCGAAGTCGGTCGCTTAGCCGACTGAGCCACCCAGGTGCCTCCACAAGTTAAAGTTTTAAACGTTTCATTAGTAAGAGGCACAAAAAACAAACAAAAACAAAAACAAAAACAAACAGTGCTTGTAATTATGGGAAGACCATCATGAAATGGAGGTCAGAGCAACAGTTTTTAGAGCCAATGTCTGTTATCTCCAACTTTACATTCTTTATTTACTAGAAGACAAAATTTTCATTACTAAATTTGTTACATGAGATTTGGCAAACACAACTCAGTCCTTCCTGCCTTCTCCTTGGAACTGAGTGCCTGCAACAAAAACATTTTCTGCTCAGTACATTTTAAAAGGGTGCCATCTTCCTCTGAATTTAGTACTGAAATGGGTACTGTTTAACTCTGGGATCCAGAAAACAAGCTCACTGTGTTCGTAACCTAATGTATATTCTCAGAAGGTTAGGCAGAGAAAACTGTCATTTGGATCTTTATATCCCTGACTTCTCCGTGACTCTGTCTTGAATTCACTTCTTATTAGCAGACCTGCATTATTATTTTATATAATGGAAAGATGTAAATATGTATAAATAGATATCTCACCTCCCCAACCCATTGTAAATGCTGGAAGACACTTTTTCTAAAGCTACAAACATTTATAGTTTTGTTTTTATTGAAATAAATTAAGTTTGAATAATTGATTTACTTGAAGGTTTCCTATATATTTATAACAGCAATATAATTCTGAATCCCATGGTCTCATATCTGAAGGAGTTTACTATTGCTAGTTGTCAAATTTTGAATAAAGTATTTAGATGAATATACTGAAATAACTTAGTTTGTTCCAAAATTGCTTTTTTTCCCATTATTTTTTTAATTTACATCCAAATTAGTTAGCATATAGTGCAACAATGATTTCAAGAGTAGATTCCTTAATGCGCCTTACCCGTTTAGCCCGTCTCCCCTCCCACACCCCCTCCAGTAACCCTCTGTTTGTTCTCCATATTTAAGTCTCTTGTATTTTGTCCCTCTCTCTGTTTTTATATTATTTTTGCTTCCCTTCCCTTATGTTCATCTGTTTTGTCTCCTAAAGTCCTCACAAGAGTGAAGTCATATGATACTTGTCCTTCTCTGACTAATTTCACTTAGCATAATGCCCTCCAGTTCCATCCACATAGTTGCAAATGGCAAGATTTCATTCCTTTTGATTGCCAAGTAATACTCCATTGTGTATATATATATATATACCGCATCTTCTTTATCCATTCATCCATCAATGGACATTTGGGCTCTTTCCATACTTTGGCTATTGTTGATAGTGCTGCTATAAACATGGGGGTGCATGTGTCCCTTCGAAACAGCATACCTGTATGCCTTGGATAAATACCTAGTAACACAGTTGTTGGGTCATAGAGTAATTCTATTTTTAATTTTTGAGGAACCTCCATACTGTTTTTCAGAGTGGCTACACCAGCTTGCATTCCCACCAACAATGCAAAAGAGATCCCCTTTCTCCGCATCCTTGCCAACATCTGTTGTTGACTGAGTTGTTAATGTTAGCCACTCTGACAGGTGTGAGGTGATATCTCATTGTAGTTTTGATCTGTATTTCCCTGATGATGAATGATGTTGAGCATTTTTTCATGTGTCAGTTGGCCATCTGGATGTCTTCTTTGGAGAAGTGTCTATTCATGTCTTTTGCCCATTTCTTCACTGGATTATTTGTTTTTTTGGTTGTTGAGTTTGATAAGTTCTCTATAGATTTTGGATACTAACCCTTTATCTGATATGTTGTTTACAAATATCTTCTCCCATTCCATCAGTTGCCTTATAGTTTTGCTGATTGTTTCCTTCGCTAAAAAAAGTTTAAAAAAAAAGAAAGAAAGGACCCATATAAATAAAATAAAGAATGAAAGAGGAGAGGTCACAACCAACACAGCAGAAATAAAAACAATAATAAGAGAATATTTTGAGCAATTATATGCCAATAAAATGGGCAATCTGGAAGAAATGGACAAATTCCTAGAAACATATATACTACCAAAACTGAAACAGGAAGAAATACATAATTTGAACAGACCCATAACCAATAAAGAAATTTAATTAGAAATCAAAAATATCCCAAAAAGCAAGAGTCCAGGGCCAGATGGCTTTCCAGGGGAGTTCTACCAAACATTTAAGGAAGAGTTAACACCTATTCTCTTGAATCTGTTCCAAAAAAATAGAAATGGGAGGAAATTTCCCAAACTCTTTCTATGAATCCAGAATTATATTGATTCCAAAACCAGACAGAGACCCCACTAAAAAGGAGAACTATACACCAATTTCCCTGATGAACATAGATGCAAAAAACCTCCACAAGACATTAGCCAACTGGATCCAACAATACATTAAAAAAATTATTCACCATGACCAAGTGGGATTTATACCTGGGGACGTAGGGCTGGTTTAATATCTGCAAAACAATTAATGTGATTCATCACATCAATAAAAAAAGGACAAGAACCACATGATCCTCTCAATAGATGCAGAGAAAGCATTTGACAAAATACAGCATCCTTTCTTGATCAAAAACCCTCAAGAAAGTAGGGATAAAAGGATCATACCTCGAGATCATAAAAGCTATATATGAACGACCCAACGCTAATAACATCCTCAATGGGGAAAAACTGACAGCATTCCTCCTAAGGTCAGGAACAAGACAGGAATGTCCACTCTCACCACTGTTATTCACCATAGTATTGGAAGTCTTAGCCTCTGCAATCAGACAACACAAAGAAATAAAAGGCATCCAAATCAGCCAGGAAGAGGTCAAACTTTCACTCTTCGCAGATGACATGATACTATATATGGAAAACCCAAAAGGTTCCACCAAAAAATCTGTATAACTGATTCATGAATTCAGTAAAGTTGCAGGATATGAAATCAAAGCACAGATATCGGTTCCATGGAGGGTATTATGCTAAGCGAAATTAGTCAGAGAAAGACAAATATCATATGACTTCCCTCATGTGAGGACTTTAAGAGACAAAACGGATGAACATAAGGGAAGGGAAACAAAAATAATGTAAAAACAGAGAGGGGGACAAAACATAAGAGACTCTTAAATATGGAGAACAAACAGGGTTACTGGAGGGGTTGTGGGAGGCGGGATGGGCTAAACGGGTAAGGGGCATTAAGGAATCTACTCTTAAAATCATCGTTGCACTATGTGCTAACTAATTTGGATGTAAATTTTAAAAACTAAAATTCAAAAAAGAAGAAGAAATGACGAGTTTCCCAGATAAACAAAAACTAAAGGATTTTGTGACCACTAAATCAGCCCACCAAGAAATATTAAAAGGGACTCTTTGAGCGGGAGAGAAAGACCAAAAGTGACAAAACTAGAAAGGAACAGAAAAAATGTCCAGACACAATGACTTAGCAGGTAATAAAATGGCATTAAATTCATATCTATCAATAATCACTCTGAATGTAAATGGACTAAATTCTCCAATCACAAGACACAGGGTAGAAGAATGGATACAAAAACCAAGACCCATCTCCATGCTGCCTACAAGAGAATTTTACTTTAGTTATTTTATTTTATTTTATTTTATTTTATTTTATTTTATTTTATTTTATGTTTATTTATTTTGAGAGAGAAAGAGAGAGAGAGAGAGAGAGAAATGGCAGAGAGAGAGAGGGAATCCCAAGAAGGCTTCATGCTGTCAGTGCAGAGCCTGACATGAGGCTCAATCTCATGAACTGTGAGATTGCGACCTGAGCTGAAACCAAGAATTGGATGCTGAACTGACTGAGCCACCTTGGAGCCTCCAAGAGACTCATTTTAGAGCTAAAGACATCTGCAGATGAAAAGTGCAGGGATGGAGAACCAATTACTATACCAATGGATGTCAAAAGACAGCTGAAGTAGCCATACTTGTACCAGATATATTAGATTTTAAACCAAAGACAAGAGAGAAGAGCACCATATCATAATAAACAGGTCTATCCAAAAAAGAAGATCTAACAATTGTAAATATTGATGCCCCATATAAACATGGAAGCACTCAAATATATAAAATAACTAGTAACAAACATGAAGGAACTCATTGCTAATGATACAAAAATAGTAGGGGACTTTAACACCTCATACAACAATGGACAGATCTAAGCAGTAAATCAACAAGGAAACAATGGCTTCGATGACACACTGAACCAGATTAACTTCATGGATATATTCTGAACATTTTATCCTAAAGTAACAAAATATGCATTCTATTCAAATGCACATGGAACATTCTCTAGAAGAGGTCACATACTGGATTACAGTATGGTTGTATTGTAATATGATTACTGACTCAACCACTACAAAAAGATCAAGACCACACCATGCATATTTTCAGACCACAACCTTATGAAACTTGAAGCTAATCACAAGAAAAATTTAGAAAGATGACAAATATATGGAGATGAAAAAATATCCTACTAAAGAATGAATGGGTCAACCCAGATATTAAAGAATAAATAAAAATATACATGGAAACGAATGACAATGAAAACATGGCAGCCCAAAGCCTTTGAGACACAACGAAAACAGGCATAATAGGGAAGTATAGAGCAATACAAGTCTACTTCAGGGGCAAGAAACATCGGGGCAAGAAAAATCTCAAATAACCTAACCTTAATCTAAATGAGCTAGAAAAAGAACAACAAATGAAGCCTAAAGCCAGCAGGAGAAGGGAAATAATAAAGATTAGAACAGAAACAAAGGATATAGAAAAAAACAAGCAAGCAAACGAACAATCTGTAGAACAGACCAATGAAACCAGGAGCTGGTTATAAGATAGGATTAATAAAATGGATAAACCCCTAACCAGACTTATTAAAAAGAAAAGAGAAAGGGCCAAAGTAAACAAAATCATAAATGAGAGAGGAAAGATCGCAACCTGCCGGAGGCCAGTTCCAGCAACCAGGGGTTCCCGAAGGAAGAACGGTGTCGGTGAAAAGAAAACAAAATTAAAATAAAAAACTAGAAAATAAAAAACTAAAATAAAAAACTAAAACTACAGTAAAAATGGACACAGACAACAGCAGCATGTTGAACTGGCCAATTTATTGCAGCAAATGTGGCATTACATATGCTAGTGATTTCCTTGTAACATATGTCATCTATGTTTTTCTAACATTACCTAATTTTGAAAATGTTCCTATGTGTAAACAACCTTCAAGAAATAACATGGCAATTTTCCTCTAATGTTCCCGCATACCTTTGGATTATTGATTAATTTCTTACATTATCCCGTGATGCACCTGCGTGTATCTATAATCTACAAAGCATTTGCTTTGCTGTTCTCGTGAAAGGCCCTCCATGTCTCAACACCTCAAGTGGAACAGTTACAGGGACATGACCTCCTAACCACATGAGGCCAAAAGAACAATGTGTTTGCCTCAGTCCGAGGTGCCAGGAAGGGGCCGAAAAAGCCTTAGAAACCCATGCCTCACACATTCTCAGAGGGACAATGCACCTAGGAACCAATGAACCATTCTGTACCTTAACTGACTAGGTTCAGTCATCATCTGGAATGCCTCTGGGGGGCCAGGTGGGCCTAGGGGTTGAGGTCACCTGTGTCCAGAGATACACTCCTTAGTTGCCGGAGTGAGGCTTTCAAATCCATATGTGTCTCCTTTACAGGCCATCTTTGCTGGCAAAGGTATGAGGCTATCCTTCCTGTAAGTAGAGGAGTCTCCATAGGGGATGGTGAGGGCTAAACGTAAGACCACACAATTTCTTGCGGAACCTTATTTTCTTCCCCAATGGTTCTTTTCCCAGGGGGCCTGCTGAGGGCAATTCCCCAACAGACAATACCCTAAGTACTTAAGGCCAAATTACCTAAAAACGAGAGTACAAGAAGCTTCACTGTCGGTGGCCTGCCCTGCAGTCACCAATCCGTCCACAGCCAGGGCCCTGCCACTCAGGTTGGGATAGCTCGGCTTCCAGCAGCAACCATCACCCCAGAAATACAAATAATTATAAAAGAATATTATGAAAAGCTATATGCCAACAAATTGGGCAATCTTAAAGAAATGGATACATTCCTAGAAATATAAACTACCAAAACTGAAACAGGAAGAAATAGAAAATTTGAACACATCCATAACCAGCAAAGATATTAAATTAGTATTAAAAAAAATGTCACAATAAACAGAAGTTCAGGGACAGGTGGCTTCCCAAGGAAATTCTGCCAAACATTTAAAGAAGAGATGGGGCGCCTGGGTGGCGCAGTCGGTTAAGCGTCCGACTTCAGCCAGGTCACGATCTCGCGGTCCGTGAGTTCGAGCCCCGCGTCAGGCTCTGGGCTGATGGCTCGGAGCCTGGAGCCTGTTTCCGATTCTGTGTCTCCCTCTCTCTCTCTGCCCCTCCCCCGTTCATGCTCTGTCTCTCTCTGTCCCAAAAATAAATAAAAAACATTGAAAAAAAATTAAAAAAAAATAAAGAAGAGTTAATACCTACCTATTCTTCTCAAGCTGTTCCAAAGAATATACACGGAAGGAGAGCTTCCAAAGTCATTCTACAAGGCCAAGATTACCATGATTCCAAAACCCGACAAAGACCGTGCTAAAAAAGTGAATTACAGGTCAATATCTCTGATGAACATGAATGCAAAATATTCTCATCAAAATACTGGAAAATTGAATCCAACAGTACATTAAAAGATCATTCACCACAATCAACATTTATTTCTGGGCTGTAAGGGTGTTTTCAAATCCATCACGTGATACACCACATTAATAAAAGTAAGGATGAGAACCTTAGGATTCTCTCAATAGATGCAGAAAAAGCATTCAACAAAGTATGCTAGCCATTCTCAATAAAAGACCTCACAAAGAGCTGTAGAGGGAGCATACCTCAACATCATTAAGGCCGTATATGAAAGAACCATAGCTAATATCATCCTCAATGGGAAAAACTGACAGCTTTTACTCTGTGGCCAGGTGCAAGACAGGTATGTTCACTCTCATGATTGTCGTTTAAAAGTCCTAACTCAGAATTCGGACAACAAAAAGAAACAGAAGACATCCAAGTCAGCAAGGAAGAAGTCAAACCTTCACTATTGGCCGACATCATGACACTGTAGGTAGAAACTCAGAAGGACCGCACCAAAAAACTGCTAGAACTGATACATGTATTCAGCAAAGTAGCAGGAGACAAAATCACCCTACAGAAATCTGTTGCATTTTTATACACCAGTAATGAAGCAGCAGAAAAAAACCTGAAGAAATAGATCCCATTTACAATTGCACCCAAAACAATAAAATAAGTAGGAATAAACCTAACCAAAAAGGTAAAAGGTCTCTACTCTGAAAACTATAGAACACATATGAAAGAAATTGAAGATGACACCCCCCCAAAAAAATGTATAAACATTCCATGCTTATGAATCGGAAAAAGAAATATTATTAAAATCTCTATAGTACCCAAGCTAAAGCAATCTACAGATTTAATATAATTGCTATCAAAATACCATCAGAATTTTTCACAGAAATAGAACAAACAATCCTAAAATTTGTGGGGGACCACAAAGACCACTAATCATAAAAACAATCTTGAAAAAGCAAAACAAAGCTAGAGACATAACAATTTTGGACTTGAAGTTATATTATAAAGCTGTAGTGATCAAGACAGTATGGACTGGCATAAAAACAGGCACATAAATCAATGGAACAGAACAGAAAACCCAGAAATCGACCCATCACTATATGATCAACTAAACTTCAAAGCAGGAAAGACTATCCAATGAAAAAAGACAACCTTTTCCACCAGTGGTATTGGGAAAACTGGACAGCAACATGCAGAAGAATGAAACTGGACCACTTTCTTACACCATAAACAAAAACAAATTCAAAATGGATTGTTGTCCTAAGTGTGAGACAGAAAACCATAAAAATTCTATAGAAGAACACAGGCAGCAACCTTGTTGACTCAGGCCACAACAAATGCTCACTAGACACATCTCTGCAGGCAAGGGAAACAAAAGCAAAAATGAATTACTGAGACTTCATCAAGATAAAGGCTTCTTCTGTACAGTGAAAGGAGCAATCAACAAAATTAACAGGCAGCCTTGGAATGGGAGAGATAGTTGAAAATGACATCTCTGATAAAGGGTTAGTATTCAAAATCTATAAAGAACTCATCAAACTCAACACCCGAAAAACAAATAATCTAGTGAAGAAACAAGCAGAAGACATGAATAGACATTTTTCCAAAGGAGACACACAAATAACCAACAGATGTATTAAACTATGCACAATGGAACTTATAATTAGGAAAATACAAATCAAAATTCCAATGAGATATGATCTCACATCTGTCAGAATGGCTAAAATTAACAATACAGAAATCAATAGATGCTGGCGAGGATGCAGAGAAAGGGGAGCCCTCTTAAACCGTTGGTGGGAATGCAAACTGGTGCATCCACTCTGGAAAACAGCAGAAAGTTAAAAATAGAACTACCTTACAACCCAGCAATTACACTAGTAGCTATTTATCCAAATAATTAAAAAAATACTGATTTGAAGGGGTACATGCACTTCAATGTTTATAGCGGCACTATCAACAATGGCCTAATTATGGAAAGAGTTCAAATATCCATCAACTGACAAATAGGTAAAGAAGATGTGGTATGTATATAAAATGGAATATTACTCAACAACCAACATGAATGAAATCTTGCCATTTACAATGACATGGATGGAACTAGAGTGTACTATGCTAAGCAAAATATGTCAATCGGAAATATAAATACCACATGATTTCGTTCATATGTGGAATTTAAGTAACAAAACAGATGAACATTGCGGGGGGGAGGGGAGAAGACCATCAAACAGACTCTTAACTTTAGAGAACAGACTAAGGATTGCTGGAAGGGTGGTGGGCAGGGGGATGGGTTAAATGGGTCATGGGTATTAAGAAGGGCACTTGTGATGACCACTGGATGTTGTGTGTAAGTGATGAATCACAAAATTCTTCTACTGAAACTAATATTATACTGTATGTTAATTAACTGGAAATAAATACAAACATACATGCAAACATACATATATACAGTATCCAAAATATATAAGGAATCCTATAAGCCAGTAACAACAACAAAAACCAAATAACCCAATGGAACAAAAGTATAGAATACTTTTTGCAAAGAAAATATATAAATGGCGATAAAGCATATGAAAACGTATTCAACATCACTAACTACCAGAGAAACACAAAGCAAAACCACAATGCGATATTACTTCATACTCATGAGGATGGAGACTATTAAAAAAAAAAAAAGAAAGTGTTGGTGAGGAGGTGGAAAAAGAAGATCCTTGCACGCTATTGTTGGGAATGTAAATTGATCAGCCATATGAAAAACTGTATGAAGCGTCTTCAAAAAATTAAAAATTGAATTACCACATGAATCACTAGTTCCACCTATAGGAAAATATATAAAAAACATTAAAAGCAAGATTTCAAAGAGATATCGGCACACCCATGCTCAGGGAAGCTTTATTCACAAGAGCCAAGTGATAGAAGCAGCCTACTGCCTGCTAATGGATGGATGGAGAAAGAAAGCATAGTACACACATAACAACATATTATTCAGCCTTAAAAAAGAAGGAAATCCTATCACCTGCTACAACGTGTATGAAATGCCAGGGCATTGTCCTAAGTGAAATAAGGCAGGCACACACATGCAATCAATCAATCAATCAATCAATAAAATAGAAGTGTATGATTCCACTATTGAAAGTAGCCAAACTTACAGATACAGAAAGTAGAATGGTGATCACTCAGGGCTGAGGGGAAAGTGGCGAAGGGTAATAATGGTTCAGTGAGTATGTATTTCTAATTTTATAAGGTGAAAAAGTTCTAGAGATCTGTTAGGCAACGACTGAATATAGTTAGCTCTCTAAACTGTGCGCTGAAAGTCAGTTAAGACACATGATATAGTAAGTGTTCTGTAAGATGTGAGATAGTTTATGATTCCCACTACAACAGTCTGGAAAAAAACACAACTATGGAGACAGGAAATAGGATCAGTGGTTGACAAGGTTTAGGGAGAAGGAAGGATGGCTAGATGGAGCACAGAGGATTTTCAAGACAGCGAAACTATGCTATATAACTCCATAGTGGTTAATACATGTCATTACATATTTCTGCAAACTCATCAAATTCACAATATTAATAGTAAACCTTAATGTAAACTATGGTCTTTGGATGATAGAGATTTGTCAACATACGGTTATCAGTTGTAGCAAATGAATCACTACACTGAGAGATAATGACAGTGAGAGACTCCATCCATGACTCGTGCATAGACACTTAGACAGTAGGGGGACACAGGAAATCCCTGTGCTTTGTCTGAGTTCTGCTGTGAACCTAAAACTGCTCTAAGAAAGTAGTCTATTTTTTTTTCACATGGGTAATGTGGTAAATTTTATGTTATGTGGGTTTTTTTTTTGCCACAACTTAAAAAATAAAATAAAAGGGAAACAAAAAGAGGTGATCTTGACAAAAGCAAGAGAAAACTACTCATTACGTTTAGAAAAATAATAATATGATTAACAGAGGAGTTTTCACCAGACACCATGAAGAATAAAAGACAGTGAAGGTCAAAATCAGAGCTGAAAGTACTGCACTTGTTGTGATGAGCACTGGGTGTTGTATGTTAAGTGATGAATCACTGAATTCTATTCCTGAAACCAATATCACACCATAAGTTGTTTTAAACAAAAACTTGAAACAAGCAAAAAAAAAAAAAGAAGACGAAGAAGAAGAAAGGAAAAAGTATTTAGCCACAGAGCTGAAAGTACTGAAAAAACAAAAACAAAAACAAACAAATCAGCTCCCCCAAACAAACACACACAAAACCCAGAACAAAACAAACAAACAAACAAACCCAAAAAGACATGTCAAACCAGAATCATAAATTCAGCGAAACAGTCTTTCAAACAAGAAGGTGCATAAAGACCCCACATCAAACACAACACCTAACAGAACTTCTTCTTAGTAGACCCACCGTCCAAAAATGTTCTTCAAGCTAAAAGTAAACGATGCTAGAGTTACTCATTTCCACAAGAACTAATAACGATCACCAGAATGATAAATATGTCAGTAAATTTTAAAATCTGTGTATTGGGGCGCCTGGGTGGCTCAGTCGGTTAAGCAGCCAACTTCAGCTCAGGTCATGATCTCGCGGTCCGTGGGTTCGAGCCCCGCATCGGGCTCTGTGCTGACAGCTCAGAGCCTGGAGCCTGTTTCAGATCCTGTGTCTCCCTCTCTCTGACCCTCCACCGTTCGTGCTCTGTCTCTCTCTGTCTCAAAAGTAAATAAATGTTAAAAAAAATTTAAAATCCGTGTATGTATTTTCCTCTTGTAAGTGATCTATGAAATGATATTATTTAAAATCATGATTATAACACCATATGGTTGGATTGTACTATACAATCTTATGCTGGTATATGGGCACATGGGAGGGGAAAGAAAACTTTTTTTTTTGTATTTGTCAATTTTTGTGGTGCAAAATCATCATGAACGATTCATTTCAAGTCTCCAATGTGAAATCGTGAATGTAGAAAACGTAAAGATATGCATAATTGGTGTTCAGAAACCAGGGTTCAGTACAACATTGTTAGAAAGACAGGTTTCCTGTTCTGAGTGTTTCTATGAAATCTTTCCTAAGCTGAAATGATGTAAATTAAAGAAACAATTACCATTAACTTCTATGGAAGAGTTGTTGAGCATTCCCTGACCCAAAAACCAACCTCTCATGGTTTTTTTTTTTTTTTTTTTTTGGATACCTTAAGAAATATCTTGCTAATGGATGCACAAAATAAATTGAGATGAAGTACAGACACTGAAAACCACAGTTTAAAGCTACCCTTGACAGTAAGATGCTGAGTAGCTGGTCTGACAGGACCAGACTCACTGCTTGGGGTGTGTGCTGCCTCTATAACAGCAAAGCCAGCACTGAACACATTTTTCACTTTTCATCTCTTTTTTCAGAAAAGCAAAACTCCCCTTCCCATTTCTGTTGTTCACCAAAAAAAAAATGGTACTAAGCCAGGTCTTTCATAAAAGCAAAATGACATGATGCAAACGGTTGGAACGCTGAGGCATAGCTGTAACAGGGGGAGGACAAATTGCAATGTTTGTGCTTAATGTATTTTTACATGTTATTTATTGATTTATTTAGAGAGCAAGTGTGAGTGGGGAAGGGGGCAGAGAGAGATGGGGACAAAGGATCTGAAGCAGGCTCTGCGGTGACGGCAGAGACCCAGATGCCGGGCTCCAGTTCACTAACTGTGAGATCATGACGTTTAACCGACTGAACTGCCCAGGTACCCCTCGTTTAATGTACTTTGTCCAAATTAATTTGAAGTAGATGGCAACCACTTCATGATATATGAGTAAAGAGTCCCGTCCACAAGGTGAAAGGCTAGGAGGTACCAACGCTCATCTGCCCTACAGAAAACAGTAAGAACAGTAACGAAACCACTTCAAACTTCAAACGGTTCAGGGAAAACTCTGCACAACAAAGAGCAGCAAAAACTGGGCAGAACTCGAAAATTCAGGGTGGCTCCTCAGAACGTAAAGGAAGCATTTTGCCCGCACCATCCAGCCAGCTAGTTGGGAGCCGCTTGGCACCAGGAGGAATCCCCTCAGGGGAAGTCATCTCATGGAGAGAAGGGGGGCAAGAGAACCCAGCAAGGTTTAGCTTTGTGGCCATCTGCAGGTTTTGCAACAGAGGTGCCCCACTGATACTGATCCCACTTGATGGAGCAGCCCAGAGAGCCCCCCTCTGCAGCTACTCCCAGAGGCTGGAGCTGTTGCCATGGTGAGACTTGCCTTCAGGGGCGCCAATGGAGGCATTTGGGGACTGGGTGCCATAGCACCTCGCCAGATAGAAGACTAGAGCTGCGTCTGAGTTCTTCCACTCCCGGTCCCTGGTTGGGGCTCCGTCTCAACATTACTGGGAAAGCCTGTGCTGTCTTGAGCCCCGTCCCCAGGTTCCAAGAATGCTTTGGCTCCCAGTGTGGGTACCTGCGGCTACTTCCGTAGGCCCCACCCACTGGGTTCCATGTCATGACGCTGGGTCTTCGTTGTAAAGGGCGCTCCTGCTGCGCTGAACCCCACCCCTACTTGAAGCCTAGACTCTGAACTGCCATGGCTCGCACCAGGTTGCTGCTGCCTGGACCCTTCACTCCATCTATGGCAGCTCAAGGCTCTGACCCATCATCGCTATGGCCAACCTACCACTGCCTACAGCCCCATTGCTTAGGTCCCATATCAGGGTTCTGAAACCTCATTGCTGGTGCTGTACTGCTCCATCCCAAGACACACTTTCAGCTCCCAGGTCCCAGCCTGAATTGTCACTGGGGGCTAAGCTGCTAAAGCTCCGCACCCAGGTCCCTGGGTCATGAGATGTGGTTTTAAGAAACTACCACTGGATCGCGGTGCTGCTATCTTGTGACTGCTGCTTGGGACAGAGTTGAAACTTTGCCTCACTCTCCCCAGCATATGCCACTTCTACACTCTGCTTCTCCTGCCTAAGCCCCTGCTGAAACTTGTCATTCTAGGGTCTGTGTCTCTGTTATATTCCCTTCACCAACCAGAGCCACAGTTGTGTGTCCCTGAGACCCTGGTACAGTTTGCATAGAGTATCTGCCCATGTCTCTATCCTGGACCCCAGTGCCCCAGCCACAGCAAACGAACTTGTGCGCCATGACCCAGGCACAATGGTAGGTCCATCGGTGCCTAATCTTGGACAACGGCTCCAACACTGCTTTGAGGCCTCTGAGGTCAATGTGTCACATCAGACACCAAAAAGGATCCTTTCAGCAAGATCTTCTTCTCACGATTAAGACAAGAGAGAATAGGATGCTATTTTTTTTCAATTTTTTAATATTGATCTATTATTGAGAGAGAGAGACAGAAAGACAGAGTGAGAGTGGGAGAGGGGCCGAGAGAGAAGGAGATAGAATCTGAAGCAGGCTCCAGTCTCTGAGCTGTCAGCACAGAGCCTGATGCAGGGCTCCCACTCACGAACCGTGAGATCATGACCTGAGCTGAAGTCAGACGCCTAACCAACTTAGCCACCCACGTACCCCTGGGATGATATTTTTAAAGTGAGCAAAGAGGGGCGCCTGGGTGGCTCAGTCGGTTAAGTGGCCGACTTCAGCCCAGGTCACGATCTCGCGGTCCGTGAGTTCGAGCCCCGCGTCGGGCTCTGGGGTGATGGCTCAGAGCCCGGGGCTTGCTTCCGATTCTGTGTCTCCCTCTCTCTCTGCCCCTCCCCCGTTCATGCTCTGTCTCTCTCTGTCTCAAAAATAAATAAAGGTTAAAATTTTGTTTTAAAAAATAAAGTGAGCAAAGGGAAAGAAAAAAACCCAAAAACCTGTCAACCAGAAATACCTTACTCAGGCAGCATGATCTCCAATAGCCAAATTATAGAAAGAGCCCAAATGCCCATCATCCCATGAATGGATAAAGATATGGTATTTTTCAGAGTTAAAAATACCATAGTAGTAGGGGGGACCTTGGGCTTGTCTCATGCCTCAAGCACAGCTAGATCAACATCAAATCACTCTGAAGGCCTCGGAAATTGATCACAAGGCAATCGATAAGACAACAAGCTGCACAATTCAAGGTAGAGAATGTGGCAGGTACGCGAAGCAGGGGAACTGGGGGGAGAGAAAATCAGCGTTGCTGCAGAGGGTCAGAGCCCTTTACACAGAGAAGAGTAAGAGAGAAGGAGGGAGAGAGCAATGCATTGGGTTCATCTAAGAAAAGCACTCTCCCCAAACCACTGGTAGGAGAATTATGAGGAACTGACTCTTCCAAGTTTTTGCGAAGAGTTAAGCTGAAATTTTGAGTTTTTGGAAGTCTGTGCCATTTGCCGGAGTAGGGTCGGGGCCCGGGGGTGGCATTGCTCCTGGGTAGAAGAAAAGGAGGCCCGGAATGTACCGTGAACAGGGTGGGGTGGCCATCCCTTGGGTTGCACGGGGAGACTTATCCTCTCCAAGGATAAAAGACCCAGCTGGCGCCTCTGAGTGGGCATTCAACAGCAGGGCACAGAGGTACAGGAAAAGGACGGGTGAAGTGGTCGCAGCTTCTTTCCTGTGCCTCACCATAAACTCCAGGCGCCTGCCCAGCCATGCAACTGCTTTTCGGGAACAGACCGGCGCCAGGGGCAGTGCTGTGAGGTTCTCCCCTGGAGGAGGGGAATGGGTTCTATGCCCTGCCGCATCCTTTAAGATCTGGAGTTTTGAACCCCAGTCATACACCAAAGATAAAACACGGGAGAACTGTGGCACCACAGTGTGTGGAAGGACTGGGCACAGAAGGGTCGAGGGCAGGGATCTGACAGAAGCCTGGGACACGGGAGGGGAGATGGTTTGCTTGCCCGTGAGGGCTGTCTGAACAGTGGCTCCGCTAGCCGGGGATGACAGAGCTGGGTGATGCCTTTTTCCCCCACCCACCAGCATGGCCAAACTTCAGACAGCAATCCAGCATCTCCAGGAGAGGCTAGCACCCTTACACCAAACCCACCCCCTGCACCCTACAGGGACATCTTTAGGAGGACAGGTCTGACTGTAAGCCAGAGCAGTTGACCTCTTCCCTAGGGGTTTCGGTGGACCCCCTAACCCAAGCGCACTTTACCGAGTAATTCTCCTGGCTTATTATGAGTACATATAAAACTTTGGGCATCTTATTATGCATGTATTTAGATATGTATTTGGGGAGAAAATTGGGAGGGGTTCTACATCAGAAATACATTAGGCAGCTCCTCTCTGACTTTTCTCCATTCTCCATGGTAAGAGATGCGTAGGTGTGGATGCGCCAACATTGAAAGGAAAAGGGCACTTGAGCCTCTTCTTTCCCTGTAGGTTCCCCAAATCTAGCAGCTGAACAGGTTTGCTCGCCAAGCCTTGACAATGTTTTTCAAAATTTCTTCAATTCCCAACGAGACAGTGTGAGGTGTTGGTAGTGGGTGAGGAGACTGGGCTTTTGGCCAACGAGACAGAACAGGAAATGCAACCTGATTTCAAAAATGGAAACACATGTCCCCCCAAAATTACTCATTTAGTGTCCATAGATGAAGTCTATGAAATTTCTCAAAAACCATTTCTTGGATGTTTTATTATTTATATTTGAGAGAAAGAGAGACAGAGCACAAGCAGGGAAGGGGCAGAGAAAGAGGGAGACACAGAATCCAAAGCAGGCTCCGGGCTCTGAGCTGTCAGCACAGAGCCTGACGCGGGCCTCGAACTCACGAACCATGAGATCATGACCTGTGCCGAAGCCGGACGCCCAACCGGCTGAGACACCCAGGTGCCCTTCTCAAAAACCATTTTCAAACTGGAAATATCTTTGATATATATGATCAAACTCCTAAGTCAGATTATATTTCTAATACCCAGCTAAACAAATATATTGTAACAATAGAGCTTTGGATGAATGGAAGGAAGAAGACAGTTTTAGAGGTTGGGTTTTCTTAGAAATCGGCCTTTATGAAATATTTGGAAAAGCAAAATATAAAGGGATCACATATAGGAAGAACCTCTTGTGGCTTGGCTATATTTTAAGGATATTTAGGCATTATGTAATTTATTCCTCAGCCCTTGGCGTTGGCTACATATACAGTTATCATGTCACAGGTGATGGAACTGAAGCATCAAGTTTTTAAGTAAAAATGACCAAGATTTAGTGAATACTTAGGTGTCAAAAGGTGCTTTTCAAATAATCTTCAAGCAACTCTATGAATAAGATACTATTTGCGTCATATTTTATGGGAGAGGCAAGCGCGACAGATCAGTTTTCTGACTCACACGACTAAGAGTGTGCATTCAGAATTACATTGAAATGACCTGGTTTCATTGCTGATGTTTTTAAACTTTATACCTTACTGCTTATTCCACATTTGTAAGTTGATCAAGGCCCCTGGTGAAAGCATCTGCATGCTGATGTTTCCCGTTATATAGAACCACCTTACAAGAATTTTTGGTACAGAGGAAAGAAAAATCTAGATGGAAGTTAGGAACGTTCTATTTTTTTTTTTTTATTTCTCATGTTTATTTTTTACAAACAAAGATATCTATCTCATGAAACACAATGAGAAAAATATTCCTATGGTTATTATGGTAAATTGGGTTGTTTTTCAGTGAACTTACGTTTCCTCTAACTGACCACTTTGAAAACAGTATACTTTGCAGACAATTAATGACAGGTTTGACCATAGGGCTCGTTTTCACAATATAGTGTGAGTGGGAAAGTGATACCTTCTGAGCTCAGAGTGCAGGCATTAAGAAGCACATTTCTGCTGGCCCCTCTGACAGCTGCTAATCTCTGCTCTAAAAGGTCGTATACCACGTAGCCCACTGTTCTAAGAATAAACAATACAAAAGGATCTGAGCTGCATCTGTGGTTTGCAGTCAAGTCCATGCAACCCAAGCTCATCAACTAAAACGCAGCCAAACCACAAATGGGTGAACGAGACATAAAGGCTTATTTTTAGATGCCAATGAAATTTGGGTTGTTTGTAACACAAGTTTAGCAATTAGTACATCTGCCACTTACCTATTATATGAAGTTAACTTTGAATATCCATCTATTTCCTCTGTATGAACATGGGAAATAAATATAAAGAATGTGTCTATATTCAAGAGATCAAAGCATATGAAATGCGAATTTATTTTGCGACTTTGAGTTTTATCTCTCTTCCTCTTGTCACTGAATTACAGCAGAAAAATCTCTGAATCACGATCAAATTACTAAAGTTTGTCCTGTGATCTGGCAACAATTAGCTGTTTTACCCACACAAATATCTGTACATTTTTAATTCTTGTTTTCTTCACCATTTACCATTTTATTTTTCATGCCAAAGTATGTATGTATGTATTTATTTATTTATTTATTTATTTATTTACTGGGAGAATGGAAACAAAGCAAGGGCAGAGAGAGGGGGACAGAGGATCCAAAGCGGGCTCTGTGCTGACAGCACAGAGCCCGACGCGGGGCTCAAACTCGCGAACTGTGAGATCATGACCTGAGCCGAAGTTGGACGTTCAACTGACTGAGCCACCCAGGTGCCCCTGCCAAAGTATATTTTTAAATTTGCTGGCACAGAACGACAGAGTGAGGACACAGATAATTTAATAAAACAAGATACCTTCCAAAATATCTGAAATCCTGGTGAGGAAAACAGTAGACAAGAAGAAGTACCAAAGGACACTGGTTGTTATTCCCTGAAAAAGCAACCTCTCCCCAAAAATGAATCTAATCTTTGATTAGTGCTGCACTAAAACGGATTCAGAAGGTACAGCTTGGTTCCATTCTCTGAGGAAGTGGGCAGATCTGAATGGCTCTTAGACGGCAACCCTGGGATTGTTGCATGATACCCCGAGTGCCTGGTTATCAATTTAGTACTCTCAGCTCCAAATCTATCCCTCAGTGGTCTTTTCTCAGATAACGGTGCAAGATCCTACCAATTTTCTCTCTTGTCATCTCACAGGAGGTTGACTTCTGTTGGTAAAGGGCCATCGAGAGACACTGCAGCAGAAAGGGCTCTTCTTCCTGGTTCCTTGGTGTTTTCTCTCCTTTGGCCACTACGGCTTAGTTGCCAGCTGCCTGTTTGCAGGAAGTCCTGTGTATTCAGCCTCCACGAGTGTCTGTGGCCCGTGCCAGTTAAAGTCTCCTCTTCCAGCCTCTACCCGCTAACACTCTGGCAGGGGGTTCTTCCTGCCGGCCAGTCTCAGACCGAGATCCTTCCTCGCCAAGTTCAGCCAGGGGACCGTGGAGCTGCTCTGCCCCGGGCCAATCCGGTGAGCATGTCGGCCATGAAGCTGTGTGCACCCACATTGTCCTCGATGACATCTAAATCCCATCTTCAGAGAGCGGACCTGGCTTCCCAGTGATCCCTCCTTTCGGTACTTTCCTTTAAGCCTAAGGTATTCTTATAACTTTGTTTCATCCCCTCATGCTAGGCTTTCCCATATAGTTAATAATTCTTTATATCAAACTTCTCCTGGTTTCTGTCTCCTACCTCAACACTGACTGATAACCTTGCCACTCTGGGTCGTTCAACCTTCACATGCAGCCCCTTTAGTGCTAGAACAAATCAATTAATTTGGAAATATGAGTGGGCTTTTTCACCCTACCAAGGGCTTTATCATAATAATGCTTGATATTATCACTTATAATGTAGATGTAATTTATTTTAATAAATAACAAAAGTTTAAGAAATGGGTGATATATTCCTGAGTATATATTTTTTATGTTAATATAAATAAAGATTTAAAAATAATTCTGCAACCCTAAGGGTAAAACCTCAGGTACTCTTTGGACCTTGGGGGATTATGATATATCAGTGAAGATTAATCCTTGGTAACAAGTAAAGCATTCTAATGAGTGATGTTGATGATGGGAGACGGCATGCATATGTGCATACTGGACGGTTATGGGAAATCTCTGTACCATTCTCTTAATCTTGCCGTGAACCCAAAACTGTTGTAAAAAATAAAATCTTAAAAAAATAACTCTAAGAAAATAATCATATGGCTTGAAGAAATGAGAAATATGCTCTTTATAGATGGTGAAGCAGCATTATATCAGATTTAGGTAGGTTGAAGTGCCTGGTGCTTACAAATATATGTTTTTATTTCTAAGCAGGATTCAATTAAAATTTTTTTGGCCTGAACGTATAAAAATGTACAATGGTGGTCCCACTCTGAAGATACTGACAACCTGAAATATAGAAAATAATATCTAATTAATCTTGGTAATACATAATTTTAAATCTTAATGAACATGCAATCCATTTGGACTAAGAGTTACGTATCTAAATCTGAATATTTTCCATATTATTTTTCTATGGAAACACTTCAACAATGGTGTTTCTAAAGTTGTTCCATTAAGGGGCGCCTGGGTGGCTCAGTCAGTTAAGCATCCGACTTCAGCTCAGGTCATGATCTCACACTCCGTGAGTTCGAGCCCCCCGTTGGGCTCTGTGCTGACAGTTCGGAGCCTGGAGCCTGCTTCAGATTCTGTGTCTCCCTCTCTCTGACCCTCCCCTGTTCACGCTCTGTCTTTCTTTGTCTCAAAAATAAATAAACATTAAAAAAAATAAATAGGGGCGCCTGGGTGGCGCAGTCGGTTAAGCGTCCGACTTCAGCCAGGTCACGATCTCGCGGTCTGTGAGTTCGAGCCCCGCATCAGGCTGTGGGCTGATGGCTCAGAGCCTGGAGCCTGTTTCTGATTCTGTGTCTCCCTCTCTCTCTGCCCCTCCCCCGTTCATGCTCTGTCTCTCTCTGTCCCAAAAATAAATAAACATTAAAAAAAATTAAATAAATAAATAAATAAATAAATAAAGTTGTTCCATTAAAGCTGTTTTTTTTTCCCCTATGACAAATTCTTTGAGGCATAAAATAAAGGAGTTGTGAAGAAACTTACGGTTTGGAAAGGAAAGTTAAGCCTTTGGGCCACAGCCATGAACTATTATTTCTTGTCTGGGAGACTCTACACCATGAAGAACGAATGAAGAAGTCCAACATATACTATGAGAAAACAAATTTTATTAGAAGTCACATCAAAGCTCTTATACTCATGTGAACTTTGTAGTAACAAGTCAAGCTCATTCTTTGTGACTTTATAGAATCTTTCAAATTGTAATACAGTGCTACGCACTGAACCCATTGTAAAGATATCTTAGTAGGACTAAGTGAAGAAGACACACTGCCATGGATAATAATTTAGGGTTCTGACAATTGCCCTGAGGTTAATAATAATAACTTGTGAAATATTTATTATTTTAAAAACTCCTGGAGATTCAAGTAAGAAGTACCTTTGTAATCTTCTTGCCTAGGACTGCTCCCATGCCTCTCCACCTACCCACCCTAGTGCAGTGATCAAAAAGAATTGTACTATTGGGGCGCCTGGGTGGTTCAGTCAGTTGAGCATCCGGCTTCAGCTCAGGTCATGTTCTCCCGGTCCATGAGTTCGAGCCCCGCGTCAGGCTCTGTGCTGACAACTCGGAGCCTGGAGCCTGCTTCTTGTTCTCTGTCTCCCTCTCTCTGCCCCTCCCCTGTTCATGCCCTGCCTCTCTCTCGCCCTCTCAAAAATAAATAAGCATTAAAAAAATTTTAATAAAAAAAAAGAATTGTACTATTTATGGGGCACCCGGGTGACTCAGTGGGTTGAGCGTCTGACTTCGCCTCAGGTCACGATCTCACGGTTCATGAGCTCGAGCCCCGCGTTGAGCTCTGTGCTGACAGCTCAGAGCCTGGAGCCTGCTTCAGATTCTGTATCTCCCTCTGACCTTTCCCTACTCGAGCTCTCTTAAAAATAAACATTTAAAAAAATTTTTTTAAAGAATTGTACTATTTACAATTTGGGAAGACTGAAAAAATCATGATGCAGTTGCCTCAAGGGCAGACATGAGTAAGAGTGGGGAAGGGGATGAAATAACCATTGCTTTTTCAGCTCAAAGTGGTGAGTTTGCTTGATAATGAATGAGGGATACTCACACTTTCCTTTATCTGAGCTCAAGTCCCCCAGTAAGTAAAATGGGAAGATATTGAAGGGAAAAGTACAACAGAAGAGATGATATTAGCTCTCTACACACTTTTAGCTGATGGGGAAAATGCTCCCACATGTAGAGGAGACCCAGATAAAAGCGAAAGCTGAGACTTGAGAATTGACAGTAAAGTTATGAGCACTCCCCTCCCACACACACCCCCCACCTCTCCCCACACACGTACACATACACCTGCACATCCATCACATGGCAGAGGGTGGAAGCCTTACTGATTTGCAGTATTTGAACACAACCTTTAAAAAATTAGTGGTTGACATCTAAGCTGCAAAATCACAAGGGCAATCCCTAGGAAAATAGGCTGTAAGTAAATAAATAAATAAACAAAAAAAAAAACCAAACGATAAGAATTAGGAAAAACTGATTTTGCAGTAAAAGCTATGCAAGCTCCAAAAATAAGAAATCTAAGAAAAATGAAATACAATGCATGTTTACTAAACTACATTATCAGAAATGTGTACCTAAAAAACTTTTAAAACACGCAAAGAAACCGGAAAATGTCTTCCATACTAAAGTCAATAGAAACTTTTCCTGGGAAAGATGTTAGAATTACTGAAAAAAAAGTATTTTAAAGTAACATTTATGAATATTTGTAAGTTATAAAGGAAATTATGTTCAAATAATTAAATGAAAATATGGCAGCAACATAACAACTAGGAAATATCAGTAGAAAAATGAAATTATGTGAAAAAAAAAACACAGAGAAATTCTGAGTTTATAAATACCTGAAATGAAAAATTCACTCAATTGGCTCTCTAGAAAATTGGAGATGCAAAAGAAAAACTTGATGAAACTGAAGAAGGGGTAACAGAATTTATTCATCCCATAGAATGAGAGAGAAAAAATAACAGAGTTCAGAGATCTTCAATAATCAGAAAACCAGCATGGGTCTGAATAAAATCAAAGGCGGATAAAAGAAGCAGAAGAAAACAAACAAACAAACAAACAAACAAACAAACAGAAAAGCAATATTAACACACAGTGAAAGAATAACTTCTTAAATAGCATTTTAAAAATATTTGTAGAACCCAGTGGCTCAGCAAACTACTAACAGAATGAGCACAAGAAAGCCACATCTCACGACATGATAATGGAATGACCATTAAGTGACCATTAAGTGTCACTTGCGAACACAGACAAAAAAGCCTGAGGGAACAGGGTGGATTATGAGGTGACTTAAGTCAGTGTGAAAATCAGGGAATGGGTGGCATATCTCCCACCTCCAGCAGACTTAAACCACATTATCTACCACAAAATCCACAGATTAGATCCAGATCTGATCTGTGTTCAGATTAGAGGGGGAATGACACCAGCAACAGAAAACAATAGGAAGCCCCAGGCCCTTCATCCCCCATGGAAACAATAACTTAAAAATACATCCAGACACAAACCCATGTGTAGTCAGGCTAATCATTTTTGATAAGGGTGAGAAGACCATTCAGTATGGAAAGGGTAGTATCGTTCACACATGGTGCCAGGAAACTGACTACCCACACACAAAAGAACGAAGGTGGATGCTTAGGTTTATGCCCCATAATAAAGTTCATTCAACATGGACTAAACATCATCGGGACACCTGGGTGGCTCAGTCAGTTTAAGCATCTGACCCCAGCTCTGGTCATGATCTCGTGGTTCATGAGTTCGAACCCACATCGGGCTCCACACTGACAGTGCAAGAGCCTGCTTGGGATTCTCTCTCCCTCTCTGCCTGCCCCTCCCCCAATTTTGTGGGCACTCTCTCTCCCACACACACAAAAGAAATAAATAAACTTTTTTAAAAAATCGGGCTAAACACAAGGCACCTGCTTGGCTCAATCGGTTAAGCATCTGACTTCAGCTCAGGTCATGATCTCACAGTTCGTGAATTTGAGCCCCATGTGGGGCTCTGTGCTGACAGCTCAGAGCCTGGAGCTCGCTTCAGATTCTGTGTCTCCTTCTCTTTTTGCCCCTCCCCTGCTCACACTCTGTCTCTCTCAAAAATAAATAAACATTAAAAAAATTTTAATAATTTTTTTAAAAATGGACTAAACACACAAACATAAGATGTAAAACTGTCAAATTCCTTGGAGAAAACATGGGGGGAAGTACATAAAATTTTATTTGGCAATGACTTCTTGGATATGACACCAAAAGCACAGACTACCAAGGAAAAGACCATTGTAGACAAATGGGCTACATCAAATTAAAACATTTCTTTGCATCAAAGGACATGATCCACAAAATGAAAGATAGAGTGGAAAAATGCTTGCAAATCATATATCAAAACAAAGATTTATATCCAAAATATATAAGGAATACAATGTCACTAATAAAAACAAAAACCCAATAACCCAAATAAGAAATGGGTAGGGGTGCCTGGGTGGCTCAGTCGGTTGGGCATCCGACTTTGGCTCAGGTAACGATCTCACGGTCCGTGAGTTCGAGCCCCGCATCGGGCTCTGGGCTGATGGCTCGGAGCCTGGAGCCTGTTTCCGATTCTGTGTCTCCCTCTCTCTCTGACCCTCCCCCGTTCATGCTCTGTCTCTCTCTGTCTCAAAAATAAATAAAACGTTAAAATTTTTTTTTAAAAGAAATGGGTAAAGGAATTGAATAGACATTAGAAAATACACAAATGGTCCAAAAGCATATGTAAAGGTGTTCAATATCACTGATTGTCAGAAAAATTCAAATCAAAACCATAATGAGATATCACCTCATACTTACTAGGATGGATACTATTTAGGAAAAAAGGAGGCGGAAAAAGAGGACCCTGGCACATTGTCATTGGGAAAGCAAATTGGTCAGTTATTATGTAAAACAGTATAAAACTCCCTCCAAAAATTAAAAATAGAATTGCCCTATGAATCAGCAATCCCACGTGTAGGAAATTTTCTAAAAGAATTGAAAACAAGATCTCGAAGAGATACCTGCACACCCATCTCACTGCAGCATTATTCACAAAAGTCAACCAGTAGAAGCAGCCCAAATGTCCACTGATGGAAGAAAGGAGAAAAAAAAAACAGTATACACAGAACGGTGTAATATTATTATTCAGCCTTAAAAAGGAAGGAAATCCTATCACATGCTACAACATGGTTGAAATTCCAGGACATCATGCTGAGTGAAATAAGCCAGTCACACACACACACAAGAATACGATTCCACTTCTAGGAAGTATCTAAAGCAGTCAAACTGATGGAAACAGCAAGTAGAATGGTGATTGCTAAGGGTTCGGGGGAAAGTAGAGAAGTTCATTCTGTCCACTGAGTATGGAGTTCCAGTTTTGCAAGGTGAAAGTTCTAGAGATCTGTTGGACAACGATGTGAATACAGTTAGCACTCATGAACTGTCTGCTTAGAGTTGGGTAAGATGCATGAAACTGTTAAAGTGTAGTGGATAAGATGTGAGACATTGTGTGATTCCAACTATATGATGTCCTGGAAAAAAAATAAATAAAACTATGGAAACAGTAAAAAGATCAGTGGTTGCCAGAGCTGAGCAAGAAGGGAAGGATTGATAATAGGTGAAGGACAGAGGATTTTTAGGGCAGTGAGCCCATATTATATAAATATGTAATGGATGATAAAAGTCTTTACACATCTCTCCAGTCTCATAAAATGTACATAATCAAGAGTAAACCTTAATTTAAACTATGGTCTTTCGGTGATAAAGATGTGTCAATGTACTTTCATCGGTTGTAGCAAGTGTAACCCTAAGGTGGGAGATATTAACAATGGGAGAGTCTATGCATGTGTAGACAGTAGGCATGTATAGAAAACCTGTGTGCCTTCTCTCAGCTTTGATATGACCCTAAAA
Source organism: Felis catus (assembly GCF_018350175.1). NCBI lineage: Eukaryota > Metazoa > Chordata > Mammalia > Carnivora > Felidae > Felis > Felis catus. The sequence continues at coordinate 44,964,004 of NC_058374.1, forward strand.
TTTCTCTCAGAAATAAAGTTTATTTTTTATATAAATGGGTAATATGGTAAATTTTCTATTATTTTTTTACCACAATTAAAAATAAAATAAAAAGCAAACAGAAAGAGGGGATCTTGAAAGCAGCAAGGAAAAAACTACTAATTTCATTTAATTATAACTAATAATATGATTAATAGAGAAGTTCTCACCAGAAACCATGAAGAATAAAAACAGGGAAGTTCAAAACCAAAGAGCTGAATGTGCTGAAGAAAACAAAAAAACAAGACACAAACCAAAACCCCTCAAAAAAAAAAAAACCCACAACAAAGCAAAACATGACAAAGAAAGCTTGTCACACAAACGTTCCAAATTCAGCAAAACAGTCTTTCAAAACAGAAGGTGCATGACGACCTAACAGAGTTTCTTAGCAGACCTGTTCTCCGTAAATGTTTTTCAAGCTAAAAGTAGATGACAAGGGATGGTGTCCACAAGAAGGAAAAAAAGATCAAAAGAAATGGTAAATATGTGGGTAAATTTAAAAGTCTCTGTGTGTGTTTGCTTCTCTCAATTTTTTAAGAGGTAAGATTATTTAAAGCCACAATTATAACCCTGTATGGTTGGGTCTATACCATATATGGATACAACCTTGTGCTGGTAATTGAGCACATCAGAGAGGAAAGAAAACCTTATTTTGTTAGCACTTGTTGATTTCTGCGGTGCACAGTCACTGCGAAAGGTTCAAGTCACCAATGTGAAATCATGAGCACGGTGTTGAAAAAGATATGCATAATTAGTGGTCAGAAACCAGTATTAGCTGGCTTCAGCACTGTTTCAGAAGTACATACAGGTTTCCGTCCCTATCTGAAAGTAGAGCGCTTTTATGAAATCATCCGTAAGCTGAAATGGCGTAAATTGAATAAGCTATTATCATTAATGCATATGTAAAATTTTCAAGCATTCCCAGACTGCCACCTTGTCCCTGTGTGCCACCCTGCCTCTGTGCCCAAGCATCCCTGAACCTCATAATCCCAGAACTTGTGTCACTGAGGCATTTGCTTCACCAGCCAGAGTCACAGTGACTATCTCTCCCCTGAGATGTAATTACAGTATCCCTCGGATATCGGCACATGCCTCCATTGTAGCCATCAGTTCCAGAGTGACAGCAAGTGAAACTGCCCAGGACCCTACACCGTGGAAGTTCCATTTGCACTTGTTCCTAGCACTATGGCTCCAATACTGCTTGGAGGGGTTTGAGTGCCAGCATGCCAAGAAGGGTCACCTCAGCCAAACCTTCTCCCATGTACAAGCCCAGAGAGGGTAGAATGTTTTCTTTTTATTCTTTCTTCTTTTTACTTGCAGTACAGCTAACATACTATAGTGTTTTATTAGTTTCAGGTATGTAATAAAGTGATTAAACATCTCTATATGTTTCTCATTGCTCATCATAAGTATAGTCTTAATCCCGTTTACTTACTTCCCTTCTGGTAAGTTCTCCATAGTGAGAGTTTGTTTTTGGTTTGTCTCTTTTTTTCCTGGTTCACATGTTTTGCTTCTTAAATTCCACATATATGTGAAATCATACGGTCTTTGTCTTTCTCTGACTGTCTTATTTCACTTTGCATTATGCTCTTTAGATGCTTCCAAGCTTTTCCAAATAACAAGATTCATTACTTTTTATGCCTGAGAAATATTCCATTGCAATAAACACATTGCAATGGTGTCTATACCTTTTCAAATTAATGTTTTTATATTCTGTGGATAAATATTCAGTAGTGGAATTACAGATCATAGGAGACTTCTATTTTTAATTTTTTAAGGAATATCAATACTGTTTCCACAGTAGGCTGCATCAGTTTTCATTCACAGTCATGCACAAGCGTTCCTTTTTCTCCACATCCTTGCCCACACTTGCTGTTTCTTGTGTTTTTTTTTTATTTTAGCCATTTTGACAGATGTGACATGATATCTCATAGTAGTTATGATTTGCATCTCCTTGATGATCGGTGCTGTCGAGCATCTTTTCATGTATCTGTTGGCCATCTGTGTTTCTTCTTCGGAGAAATGTCTGTTCATGTCTTCTACCCATACTTTAATTGGAGTATTTGGAGGGTTTTATTGGTTTTTTGCCTTTTGTTTGTTTGCTTTTTTTTTTTTTTTTGGTGTTGAGTTGTATATGTTCTTCATGTATTTTGGATACTAACCAACTCTTTGTTGGATATGTCATTTGCAAATATCTCCTCCCATATAATATGCTGTGTTTTAATTTGGTTATTTCCTTTGTTATGCAGAAGCTTTTTTATTTTGATTTAATCCAAATAGTTTACTTTGCTTCGGAAAGCATACCTACAAAAATGATGCTGTGGACAATATCAGTGAAATTACTGCCTCTGCTCTCTTCTAGGATTTTTATGGTTTCAGCTCTCACATGTAGGTCCTCAATCCATTTTGAGTTTATTTTTCTGTATGGTGCAAGAAAGTGGTCCAATTTCATTGTTTTTTTTTTTATTTTAATTTTATTTTTTATTTTTTTTTAATTTACATCCACATTAGTTAGCGTTGTTTTGCATGTAGCTGTCCAGTTTTCCCAGCACTATTTGTTTAGGAGACTTTTTCCCATTGCATATTCTTGCCTCTTTTGTCAAAGATGAATTGACCATATACTTCTGGGTTTCTTTCTGGGCTCTCTATTCTGTTCCATTGATCTCTGCATCTATTTTTGTGCCAGTATCACACTATTTTGATTATGACAGCTTTGTAGTGCATCTTGAAATTTGGAATTGTGATACCTCCAGTGATGCTCTTCTTTTTCAAGATTGCTTTGGTTATTGGGCATCTTTTGTGGTTCCATACAAATTTTAGGATCCTTTGTTCTGGTTCTGTGAAAAAATGCTGTTGGTATTTTTATATGGATTACATTAAATCTGTAGATTTCTCTGGATAGCATGCACATTTTAATAATATTTGTTCTTCCAATTCATGAGCATAGAATGACTTTCCATTTGTGTTGTCTTTCATTTCCTTCATCAATGATTTACAGTTTCAGAGTACATGTCTTTTACCTTCTTGGTTTAACTTATTCCTAGGTAATTTTTCGTGCACTTTCAAATGAGATTGTTTCCTTTTTTTAAATTTTTTTTCTATGTTTATTTATTATGGAGAGACAGAGTGAGACAGAGCATGAGCATGGGAAGGGCAGAGAGAGGAGACACAGAATTTGAAGGAGACTTGAGGCTCTGAGCTCAGAGCCGGACGCGGGGCTTGAACCCACCCACTGCAAGATCATGACCTGAGCCGAAGTTGGATGCCCAACTGACTGAGATTGCTTTCTTAATTTTTCTTTCTGCTACTTCATTGTTGGTGTATAGAAATGCAACAGATTTCTGTATATTGATTTTTGTGTCCTGCCATTTTACTGAATCCACGTATCAGGTCTAACAATTTTTTGGTGGAGTCTCATGGGTTTTCTAAATAGAGGTATGATGTCATCTGCAAATAGTTAAAATTTTACTTCTTCCTTACCAATTGGGTATCTTTTATTTCTTTGTGTTGTCTGATTGCCTTGGCTAGGATTTCCAGTACTATTTTGAATAAGATTGTGAGAGTGGGCAACCTTTTCTTATTCCTGACCTTAGGGGAAAAGCTTTTAGTTTTTCACCATTGAGGATGATGCCCGCTGTGGATTTTCATATATGGCCTTTATTATATTGAGGTATGTTCCCTGTAAACCTACTTTGTTAAGGATTTTTAACAAAAATGGATGTCGTACTTGTCAAATGGTTTTTCTCCAGCTGTTAAAGTGATGATATGGGTTTTATTTTTTCTCTTGTTGATGTAATGCATCACACTGATTGATTTACAAATACTGAATATTTGCATTCCAGCAATAAATTCCACTTGATTAGTGTGAATAATTTTTTAGTGTATTGTTGGATCCAGTTTGCTAATATTTTATTGAGGATTTTTGCATCTGGGTTCATCAGAGATAATAGGCTATAGTTCTGGGTTTTGTTTTTGTTGTTGTTGTTGTTGTTGTTGTTGTTGTTGTTGTTTTTCTAGTGTCTTTATCTGGTTTTGGTGTCAGGGTAATGCTAGCCTCATAGAATGAATCTGGAAGCTCTCCTTCCACTTCTATTTTTTAGGATGGTTAGAGAAGAATAAGCATTAACTCTTCTTTAAGTGTTTGGTAAATTCACCTGTGAAGCCATCTGGTCCTGGAAGTCTTTTGTTACTGTTCAATTTCATTGTTGGTAATCAGTCTGTTCAATTTTCTATTTCTTCATGTTCAGTTTTGGGAGGTTATATGTTTGTTTCTAGGAATTCATCCATTATTTTTAGCTTGTCCAGTTTGTTGGCATATAATGTTCTTTTACAATCCTTTGTATTTCTGTGGTGTCAGTTGTTATTTCTCCTCTTTTTTGTAATTTTATTTGATTCCTCTCTCTCTCTCTCTCTCTCTCAATGAATCTGGTTAGAAGATTATCAGTTTTTTTTTTAATCTTTTCAAAGAACCAGCTCTGGATTTCATTGATCTGTTCTATTCTTTGTTTACTTTCTATATCATTTATTTCTGCTCTAATCTTTATTATTTACATTCCTCTTCTGGCTTTTCCTTTGTTTGTGTTTCTTTTTCTAGCTCCTTAAGTGTAAGTTTCCGATGTTTATTTGTGGTTTTTCTTCTTCTTGATGTAGGCCTGTATTGCAATAAACTTTCCTGTTAAAGAGCTTTTGCTGTATCCCAAACACTTTACACTGTTGTGTTTTCAGTTTCATTCGCCTCTATTTATTTTTTTTATTTCCTCTTTGATTTCTTGGTTGTCCCATTTACTGTTTAGTAGCATGAAATTTAACTTTCATGTATTTGTGTTCATTCCATATTTTTTTCTTGTGGCCGATTTCTAATTTTATAGCATTGTGGTCAGAAAAGATGCATGGTATGACTTCAGTGTTTTTCAGTTTGCTGAGTCTTGCTTTGTGGCCTGTTCTGGAGAATGGTCCATCTGCACCTGAAAAGAATGTGTGTTCTGCTCTTTTAGGGTGGAATGTTCTGAATATATCTGTTAAATCCATCTGTTCCCAGTGTGTCATTCAAAGCCACTGTTTCCTTGTTGATATTCTGTTTGGATGATGTATGCATTGGTATAAGTGGGGTGTTAAAGTCCCTTACTATTAGTGTATTTCTATCAGTTACTTCCTTGTAGTTTGCTACTAATTTCTTTATGTATTGGGGTGCTTCCCTGTTGGTTGCATAAATATTTATAATTGTTTTATCTTTTTGTTGGATGATTATAGAGTGTGATTCTTTGTCTCTTGTTACAATCTGTTTTAAAGTCTATCTTGTCTGAAATGAGTATTGCTACCCTGGCTTTCTTTTAGCTTCCATTTGCGTGATAAATGCTTTTCCATCCTTTCACTTTCATTTTCATGTGTTTTTAGCTCTGAAGTGAGTGTCTTGAAGGCACAGATACATGGGTCTTGCTTTTTTATCCGTTCCATCACCCTGTGTCTTTTTTTTTTTTTTTAATTTTTTTTTTCAACGTTTATTTATTTTTGGGACAGAGAGAGACAGAGCATGAACGGGGGAGGGGCAGAGAGAGAGGGAGACACAGAATCGGAAACAGGCTCCAGGCGCTGAGCCATCAGCCCAGAGCCCGACGCGGGGCTCGAACTCACGGACCGCGAGATCGTGACCTGGCTGAAGTCGGACGCTCAACCGACTGCGCCACCCAGGCGCCCCTACCCTGTGTCTTTTGATGGAGCATTTAGTTCATTTACATTCAACGTACTTATTGACAGGTATGTAATCATTGCCATTTTGTTACCTATTTTATGGTTGTTTTTGCCATTCTATTCCGTTCCTTTCTTCTCTTGCTCTTTTCTCTCATGGTTTCCTAGCTTTCTTTAATGACATATTTGGATTCCTTTATCTTTATTCTTACATATCTATTACTGGTTTTTGGTTTCTGGTTACCATTAGGTTTATGTTAACATCTTCTGCATATTATAGCAGTCTATGTGATGTTGATAGTCTCTTTTGAACCCATTCTTACTGCTCTCCCACCACACATTTTAGGTGTATGGTGTCATACTTTATATCCTTTTATTTTGTGAATCCCTTGCCAGATTTTTATAGATATACTTAATTTGAGTGCTTTTGTGCTTCCTGTTTGTCTTAGTCCTCCTTGTGGTCTTACCTTTCCACTCAAAAAGTCCTTGTTAACATTTCTTGAAGGGATGGTTTAGTGGTCGTAAATTCCTTTAACTTTTGTTTATCTGGGAAACTCTATCTCTCCTTCTGTTCTGAATGATAGCCTTGTTGGAAAAAGTATTCCTCATTGCAGATTTTTTCTTTCACTCAGCACCCTACATGTATCATGCGGTTCCCTTCTGGCCAGCAAAGTTTCTGGTGAAAAAGCAGCCAATAGCCTTATGGTGTCTCTGTTGTATGTAACTGTTTTCCTTTCTCGTGATGCTTTCAAGATTCTCTCTTGATCCCTACTTTTTGTCACTTTAATTGCTATGCGTCTTGGTGTAGATCTCCTTAAGGTAACTTACTTCACCTATTATTTCTTCAAATAAATATTCTACCACCTTTTCTCTCTCTTCTCCTTCTAGGATCTCTATAAAGCAAATGTTATTACATTTGATGGTGTCTCCAAACTTCCTTGTTCTATTTTCATTTATTGTTATTTTCTTTCTCAGGGTCAGTTGGATTGCTTTCCACTACTCTGTACTCCAGGTTGCTGATGTGTTCTACTTCCTTTAGTGAACTATTTACTCCTTCGGTTTACTTTTAATTTCAGTTATTGTGTATTTTTTCTTTCTCCGTTGAGGGTCTCGACGAGGTCTTCCACTCTTTTCTCAAATTCAGTGAGTATCTTTATGGCCATTGCTTTAAATTCTCTATCAAACATACTACTTATCAATGTTTTGTTTACATATTTTGCTGTGATTTTGTCCTATTCTTTCACTGAAACATTCTTCTCTCTCCACATTTTGCCTAACTCTGTGCCCATTTCTGTGTGTTAGGAAAGGCAGCTACATCCCTACTCTTGAAAGTAGCAGCTTTATGAAGAAGAGTTCCTGTAGAGCCCTGCTATGCAATGTCACTTGTTCAGAAGAACCTGGCATTACAGGGGTGTCTCCTGTGTGTTGTGCGAGCCCCACTGTTGTGCCTGAGCTGCTATTGCTTTCACTCCAGTCATCTGCAATGATTCTCTGAGTCTGTTGGGAGCAGAGTTTGGTTCTAGTGTTATTAGTGGGAGATCCTGGGGCTTCCATGAGCTTGAGTTGAGTCAGACCAGGCATTTGCCAAAGATTCGGTAGCACAGAATGGCAGGGCATCATCCCTATGTTGTTCCATGAGAAGTTTTGTGAGCAGTGCATGCAGTCAGACTAGATATCAGACCCCAGCCCTCTACTGGGCCACATTTGGACCTGGATGTGTGGTACATTCCCTTGTCTCCCAGGGCAGGAAACCTCTGGAGTGGTGCTGGCCCCTGTTGTGGCTGCTTGCCTACTACCAGGCTTGTGGCACCACTTTGGATAGGCTCTGGCCAAGGGCATATTGAAAGGGACAGATTCAAAGGAGAATGTGAGGCAAGGAACATGGTATTAACAAGGCTTACTCAGGTCTGCTGTGGGAAGAGACCTGGGGAGGCGCTTGGCAGAATAGGTGTGTTTGCAGGGTAGCACAGAAGTAACATACGGTGTTATCAAGTTGGGTGGAGATCATCGGCAAAGCACTGATTCTCACAGGTGTCTTGGTCACTATGCTAGAGAGCAAGAGAGGGAGATGGCACCAGACAGCTCCTTTGTTCTTGGAAAAGAATATCCTAAAGATCCCTGCCCTCCAGCACACGCTCTGAGATTAGTAAATATATCTCTTTCTTGTATATCCCAGGTGTTTTTCAATTCATGTTTTTGTTGTGCTGTCTTTTTAAGGGTGAAGAATAAGTGTTCTATGCTCTCTGGGCTCTCCCAGAGCTACAACTACTCGGTTTTAAAGTTTCAGGTGTTCACATTAATCAAAGAAAGATTCAGAACAACACAGTCCTCTCAATAGGAGCAGAAAAGCATGAGACAAAAGGCAGCACTCTTCCTCGAGGAAAACTCTCAATGAAGTAAGAATAAAAAGGACATACCTCAAGGCCATAAAGGTCATATATGAGAGACCCACAGCTAATATCATCCTCAGTGGGGAAAAACCGAGAGCCTTCCCCCCAAAGTCAGGAATACAACGGGGATGTCTACTATCACCACCACTGTTCAACGTAGTGTTGGAAGTCCTAACCTCAGTGACCAGACAACAAGAAGAAATAAAAGCCATCCAAATCAGCAAGGAAGAAGTCAAACCTTCACTCTTTATAGACAACAGGATACTCTGTGTGGAAAACCCAAAGACTCAACCCAAAACCTGCAAGAACAGATTCAGGAATTCAGCAAAGTCGCAGGTTGTAAAAATCAATGCACAGAAATCAGTTGCACTTCTATACACCCTTAATGAAGCAGCAGAGAGAGAAATCAAGGAATTGATCCCATTTATAATTGCCCCGAAAACCATAAAATATCTAGGAATAAACCTAACGAAAGAGGTAAAAGATCTGTATGCTGAAAACTGTAGAAAGTTTATGAAAGAAATTGAAGAAGACACAAAGAAATGGAAAAATATTCCATGCAAATGGATTAGGAAAACAAATATTGTTAAAATGTCGATAATACCCAAAGCAATCTGCATATTCAATGCAATCCCTATCAAAATAACACCAGCATTCTTCACAGAGCTAGAACAAACAGTTCTAAAATTTGTATGGAACCACAAAAGACCCCAAGTAGCCCAAGTAATACTGAAAAAGAAAACCAAAGCTGGAGGCACCACAATTCCACACTTCAAGCTGAATTACAAAGCTGTAATTATCAAGATGGTATGGTACTGGCACAAAAACAGACACTGAGATCAATGAAACAGAATAGAGAACCCAGAAATGGACCCACAAATGTACGGCCGACTAATCTTTGACAAAGAAGGAAAGAATATCCAATGGAAAAAAGTCTCTTCAGCAAATGGTTTTGGGAAAACTGGATAACGACATGCAGAAGAATGAATCTGGACCACTTTCTTACACCATACATAAAAATAAACACAAAATAAATGAAAGAACTAAATGTAAGACAAGAAACCATCAAAACCCTAGAGGAGAAAACAGACAGCAACCTCTTTGACCTCACCCACAGCAATTTCCTACTATACATGTCCCCAGAGGCAAGGGAACCAAGAGCAAAAATGAACTATTGGGACCTCATCAAAATAAAAACTTCTGCACAGCAAAGGAAACCATCAACAAAACTAAAAGGAAACTGGTAGAATGGGAGAAAATATTTGCAAATGACATATCAGATAAAGGGCTAGTATCCAAAATTTATAAAGAACTTACCAAATTCAACACCTCCCCAAAACAAGTAATCCAGTGAAGAAATGGGCAAAAGACATGAACAGACACTTTTCCAAAGAAGACATCCATATGGCAAACAGACACATGAAAAGATACTCAACATCACTCATCATCAGGGAAATACAAATCAAAACCACAATGAGATACCACCTCACGCTTGTCAGAATGGCTAGAATTAACAACTCAGGAAACGATAGCTGTTGGCGAGTATGCAAAGAAAGGGGACCCCTTCAGCACTGCTGGTGGCAGGCACTCTGGAAAACAGTATGGAGTTTCCTCAAAAAACAAAAACAAAAACAAAAACAAAAACAAAAAATAGAGCTACGCTATGACCCCGCAATTTCACTAGTAGGTATCTATCCAAAGGATACAAAAATGCTGATATTATATATATATATATATATATATATATATATATATATATATATTTCACTAAAAGTTAACTAACTTGGATTTAAATAAAGTCTTAAAAAATAAATAAATTTCCAGGTGTTAAGCCAGGTTGATTATAAGAACTCACAAAATAAGACCCCTCTGGTTTTTGAAGCCAAATGTAATGGAAATTCATCTTCTCTGAGTGTGTTCCCCATGTCTGGGGTGCTTTGTGTGAGGGACTTTTCTTCTCCTCTCTCCACACTCATGGCATCCGTTCTTCTCATGCATGGTCCTGAGGGTCTGCCTAGCTTGTGACTGGATCTTTGGACTTTCTACGCTCTTGGATGTGTCCTCTTTTCTACATTCAGCTGTTCAGAGTCTGTTCTGTAAGTCTTTGGGTCATTTTCTAGGTTATTTACAGTTATTTGGGTGTTATCTAGTTTTGTCCATGAGATGAGGTGAGTTTAGGACCTTCTTACTCTGCCTCTTCCCCAGAATTTGGGATACTATTTTCAAAGTGATCAAAGGCAAAAAATAACTCTCAACCAAGAATACCTTACTCAGCAAAGCTATCATTCCACAATACAGTAGAGATAAAGAACTTCCCATCATCCCAGGGGATGGTGGATTGGATCAGTTTCTACTCTGGCCGTAGGTGGCAGTCACAGGATTACAGCAACATGACTCCCCTGGTGATCTGTTAAAGCCATGCATCATAAGTACTAGACCTCTATCCCACAGAAATGCTAAAGGGAATTCTTCAAACTGAAACAGCAGCCAAAAAAATCATAACATAAAAATGTATGAAAGTATGCAATCACTGGTACAGACAAAAGGAAAATGATCCTTGACAGTGGTCCAGGCAATAATGTCTAGAATATGTCACCACAAGCACAGGCACCAAAAAATAAAATAAAAAGTGAGGCTACATTGAAATAAAGAGCTTTTGCACGGCAAAGGGAACAATCAATAAGCTGAAAATACAATGTATTGAATGAGAGAATGTAATTGCAAACCATACATCTGACAAGGGGCTAATTTCCAACATATAAAAAGAACCTTTCCAACAGTATAACAAAAAAGAAACTAATCCAATTTTTAAAATGGGGAATGGATCTGAGTAGACGTTTTTCTGTAGACATATAAATGGCCAGTAGGTACATGAAAAGGTGCCCAACAAATGACTCATCGGGGAAATACAAATCAGTGAGCATAAAGTAATGAGATAATCACCTCACATCTGTTCAGATGACTTTTTTCACAAAGAGAAAAGATATTGGTAGAATGTGAAGAATGGGAAAAATTCAGGTGGGAGTGTAAATTGGTGCAGCCACAATGGAAAATAGTATAGTGGTTTTTCAAAAAATTAAAAATAGAACTATCAAATGATCTAGTAATCTCACTCTTGGTATATATTAAAAGGAACTGAAATAAGCATTTCAAAGGGATCTCTGTACAGCCATGCTCAATACAACATTACTTACAGTAGCCAAGATATGAAAACAAACGAAGTGTCTTCCAACAGATAAATGGTTATGAAGATATGATATGTATAATGACATGATATAGATATAGATTAGATAGAGATATAGATGGATATGGAAGTTAATTAAAGTCATAGAAGGAAGGAAGAAATGATAAACATATATTTAGTTGAAAGTTGATGCTAAAATATGAATAGTAGAACTCATGGTAGCCTCAAATGGAACAATACCCCAAATTCCAAGGGCATCATCAATAGAATGGATAAATACGTTGTAGCAGAATCAGACAATAGAACAGCAAGGAAGTGTCGAGAAATTACAAATTCATGCAATTATAGGGATGGGTCTCACGAGTTCAGCTTTACCTGAAAAAGCCAAATATAAAGTATACACATAGCATGATTTCATTTATATAATGTGCTCTTTAATGAAGAAAAGGACATGAAAGGGGTATTTTGCAGTGCTGGTAAAATTCATTTCCTCATTCCATGTGACAGTGACACTTGAAAATTCTGCCATCTGTTGGCATGGATGACATGTGTTTTCATCTGTATGTATATAATACTTCAGTAAAATTATAAGAGAATATTATGAAAATATGCAAATACGTTTAAAAATTCTGTCAAACATTTAAAGAAGAGTTGATGCTTATTTTTCTCAAATTATTCCAAAAAATATGAATGGAAGGAACACTTCCAAACTCATTCTATGAGGCCAGCATTACCCTGATTCTAAAACCGGACAAACACCACACCAATAAAGAGAACTATGGACTGATATCCTAGATGAACATGAATGTAAAAATTCTCAACAAACTACTAGCCTATTGAATCCAATAGAACATTAGAATAATCATTTACTATGATCAGGTGAGATGTATTCCTGGACTATAATGGTGGTACATTATTTGTAAATCAATCAATGTGATACAGCACATTAATAAAAGAAAGGCTAAGAACCTTATGATCCTTCCAATAGATGCAGAAAAAGCATTTGACAAAATACAACATCCAGCCATGATGACTCAACATAATAACCATCAACAAAGCAGGGATAGAGGGAATATGCCTCAACATAATAAAGGCCATATACAAAAAACCCACAGCTGATATTATCGTCAGTGGGGAAAAACTGGGAGCTCTTCCTCTACAGTCAGGAATAAGACAGGGATGTCCACTCTCACCATTGTTATTTAACATAGTACTGGAAGTCCTAGCCTCAGCAATCGGACAACAAAAAGAAGTAAGAAGGATCCAAATCAGCAAGAGAGAAGTCAAATTTTCACTACTTCTAGATGACATGATACCCTATACAGAAAACCCAAAAGACCCCACCAAAAAGTTGCTGGAACTAACACATGAATTCAGTAAGTTGCAGGATACAAAATCAATGTACAGAATTCTGTTGCATTTCTATACACCAAAACTAAAGCATCAGAAAGAGAAATTAAAGAATCAATCCCATATAAAATTGCACCCCAAACCATAAGACACTTAGGAATAAACATAACCAACCAGGTGAAAGCTCTGTACTTAAAAACTCTGAAACAGTAATGAAAGAAATTAGAAGGTGACACAAATAAATGAAAAAAACATTCCATGATCATGGATTGGGAAAAAAAAATATTGTTAAAATGTCTATACTGTCCAAAGCAATATACACATTTAATACAATCTTTATCAAAATACCAATAGCAGTTTTGAAAGAGGTAGACCAATCTTAAAATTTGTATGGAACCACAAAAGACCCCGAATAGCCAAATCAATCTTGAAAAAGAAAGGCAAAGCTGGAGGCATCACAATTTTGGTCTTTAAGATGTATTACAAAGCCATAGCGATGAAGACAGTATGGCATTGGCACAAAAATAGACAGATCAATAGAACAGAATAGAAAACTCAGAAATGACCCACAACTATACGATCAACTAATCTTTGATAAAGCAGGAAAAAATATCCAATGGAAAGAGGATGGTCTCGTCAACAAATGGTGTTGAGAAAACTGGACAGAAACATGCAAAAAAAAAAAAAACAGGATGAGTTTCTTACACCATATAAAAAAAAAATAAATTCAAAATGGATAGAAGGTCTAACTGTGAGACAGGAAACTATCAAAATCCTAGGGGAGAACACAGTCAATAACCTCTTTCACATCAGTCATAGCAACTTCTTATTAGATATATCTCCTGAGGCATAGGAAACAAAATCAAAAATGGACTATTGGGACTTCATCAAGATAAAAAAGCTTCTCCATAGAGAAGGAAGCAATCAACCAAACTAAAAGTCAATCTTTGGAATAAGAGAAGATATTTGCAAATTATATCTGATAAAGCCTGAGTATCCAAAATCTATAGAGAACTTATAAAACTGAACACCCAAAAAACAAATAATCAAGTGAAAAAATGGGCAGAAAACATGAATAGACGTTTTTTCACAGAAGACATACAGATGGCTAGCTAATAGACACATGAAAAAATGCTCAACATCACTCACCATCGGGGAATATTACAATGAGATATCACCTCACACCAGGTAGAACAGCTAAAATGAACCACACAGGAAACAACAAATGTTAGTGTGGATGCATAGAAAGGGGAATGCTCTAGCACTGTTGGTGGGAATGCAAACTGGTGAAGACACTCTGGAAAACAATATGGAGGTTCCTGAAAAAGTTAAAAAGATAACTACCCTACGATCCAGCAATTCCATCTCTAAGTATTTACCCAAAGGTTAAAAAATACAGATATGAAGGAATACATGCAACCCAGTGTTTATAGCAGCATTATCAACAATAGCCAAATTATGGAAAGTGCCCAAGTGTCTGTCAACTGATGAATGGATAAAGAAGAGGTGTTACATATATATAATGGAATACTACTCAGCCAAAACATAAAAAATGAATGAATTTTTGCCGTTTGTAATGATGTGGATGGAGCTAGAGAGTATTATGCTAAGTCATACTGAGAAAGACACTTACCATATACTGTATGCTTTTACGCATGTGGAATTTAAGAAACAAAACAGATGAATTTAGGGGAGAAAGAGGAGAGACAAACTAGAAAACAGACTCTTAAATAGAGAGAACAGAGTGATGATTACTGGAGGGGCGTGGCGGAGGAGATAGGTTAAATGGGTGATGGGTATTAAGGAGGGTACTTGTGATGAGCACTGCATATTGTAAGTGATGAATCACTAAATTCTACATCTGAATCTAATATTACACTATATGTTAACTAACTGAAATTTAATAAATTGCAAAAAAAATATGACTTCTCTGTTGCAGAAGACATTTGATAAAACTAATATTCTTATTTGAAAAAATAACTTTTAAAAACATAAAAATAAGAGAAAATACCACTCAAATATCTAGAGTAGTCAAGACAACAAAACAAAATTAATATATATGTATTTCTAAAAAAATAGCTTTTTAAACAGGAAATTGAAATAAAAATACATAACTAGGGGCGCCTGGGTGGCTCAGTTGGTTAAGCGTCCGACTTCGGCTGGGGTCATGATCTCACAGTTTGTGGGTTCGAGCCCCGCATCAGGCTCTGTGCTAACAGCTCAGAGCCTGGAGCCTGTTTCAGATTCTGTGTCTCCTCCTCTCTTGGCCCGCCCCCCCCCCACCTATGCTCATGCTCTGCCTCTCTCTGTCTCTCAATAATAAATAAATGTTAAAAAAATTAAAAATAATACATAACTAGATTAATGAAACAGATTAGAAGGTGAAAATTTATACCCACACATATAGGGAATGCAGATTTCAACAAAGATGTATAGTCATTCACTGGAGAAAGTATAATCTTGTCAACAAATGCTGTGGAAATAACTGACTATCAAATAATATTAATAATTACATGCGCTAAACTCCATACAAAAATGCTCCAAACTGATTGTAAACCTAAGTGTAAACTATACACTTCTTTTAGTTTTTAGATGGACTTTTTAGACAGAACTCCAGAAACATGATCCAAAGAAGAACAAATTGATGAAGTATACTTCATCAAAATAAATGACTTCTGCTTTTTGAAGACAAAGAAAAATCACAGACTTGAAGGACATAACTGCAAATCATACATCTAATAAAAGACTTGCCGCCAGGTTACGTAAAGAATTCTCAAAATGCAAATAGCAAAAATTAAATATAATCAAATATTTCATGAACTACATCACCAAGAAACATAGAAGATTGGCAAATGAGTACAGGAAAAGATGCTCAAAACTGTTTGTCTTAGGAACATTCAAATTAAAACCACCACAGACCAGACTTCCTGTTTTGGAAAAATATAGAGGATAGACTTTTCCTTATTCATCCCACTAAATATAGCTAGAACCCCTGGACATTATACATAATAAGACAACATAAGAAGATTTATAAAGGTAATGAGAAAGCTGGCAGATCCCAGCCCTGGAAAACCGAGGAATGACAGGGAGGTCAGCTCCCTGGAATTTCTCTTCACCTCACATATCCCAGACTGGTGCCTGAGAGGCCAGCAAACCACAGACACAACAGGTACACACAAAAATCCCCCCAATATTTTTTCTCTCCAGTCAAAATAACGGGGAAAAGGCATGCTGGAAAGACAGAAAAGTTGTTGATACTCACTGCATTATTCCAATCCAAAACCATTGACTATCCAATAAAAATATAACTCAGGCTTGCAGGGGAAATCAAGAGATTCTCCAATAAAGGAAAACTAAGAAAATGTACCACCACCACCAGATCCGCTCTGAAAGAACTGCTAAAGGGAATTATCTTAACAGAAGTTAAATGATAAAAGGAGTCCTGGATCATCCGGAAAGAAAGAGGGAACAAAAGAAAGAATAAAACTACCATTAGGCTTAATGGACGGACTTTCCTTCATCTCCTGTATTTTCTAAATTGCTTGATATTTGAAGCAAACTTATCAGTTGAAGCAAAATTATAACATCCATGTGATTCTCAACATAAATAGAGAAATATTTAAGACAATTCTATTGTAAATGGGACACAGCAGAGGGACATAAAGAAAAGTAAGGCTCTACATTTTACTTAAGCTGCTGTGGGTTGTGATAGACTGTGTAGTTGTGATATATGTATATATAATTTTATAAAGATATATAATAGATTACTATCTTATAAAGCATATTAGAGCTTATATACTACATATATAGCTCTCTCTATAAAAATTAAGTGTAAAGAAAAGAATCTACTTTGCTATAAATTTTGTTCCATCAATTACGTAGTGATGTAGAAAAGTATAACCTTCACTTTTATCTCGCAGCATCACAAATACAGCATCGCAAATGGATCATAAACCTTAGTTAAAAGTTAATTAATAAATCAACAAATCCTAGAAAGTCATATAGGAAATTATATTCATGAACTCTAACTAATTTCTGAAATGGGTCCCAAACAAGCACCAATGCCCAAAATGATAAATTGAATTATAGTGACATTAATAAATTTTGGTCATTAAAAGGGTAAACATGCAAGTCACAAGAGTCAAAGATCCATTTGCATCTTAAAACTCAAAAAAGAGCTCTTATCTAAAATATGACAAGGACTTCTAAAAAGGGAAAAGAAGACACCGTCTAGGAGAAATGGACAAGAGTCACACTTGAGCACTTCTCACTAACACAAAAGAAACGATCTTAATGAGTTACAGCACCAAAAATGGTACTGTTATGAAACATTCAGAGCTTATTATATTAATTTTGTCAGACTACTGTGTTTTGGATCAAGAACCCATTTGGTACAACATGTATTCACACAATAAGCTAGAAAAATGTTGGAATAATCTAATAAATTGAAATACACACATACCTGTGAAGGTGAAATTTCATTCTAATGCTTAGAGGAAAATGTGTTATGATTACTCATAAATACCATGATAGTGTTATATTTCTACATTATTATTTTATTGTGATAAATATAATATTGACATGCCTAAATATATTGTATACTATATAGTTATGCCTCATATATATTATTTTAATTACAAAGTAATACGTAAAAAAGATACAGTAAAGGCTTTTCTTTTTTTAAGGTTTTATTTTTATGTAATCCCTATACACAGTGTAGGTCTTGGACTTAGCAACCCCAAAATCAAGAGTCGCATGCTCTACTGACTGAGTCAACTAGGTGCCCCAAAAAGGCTTTCCATAAAATAATTCTTCATAGTGCCCTCACCATATATTAAAAGTAAACTAAAGTTGTATCTGAGAATAGATTTTAAAATATCATATTCTGTCGCGACTAGTGTGACAAACACCGAGGTCAGGGTCCTGAGGGTAGGGGAAAGCAAGAAAAAAGAGAGAAGAGAAAGTTTGGGAACAGGAGGGTCCCCTGGGCTGATGACCCAAGTGACGGCTTCATTGTTGCTGTACACAATCTTTTATAATATAAGACTCTTATGGATCAGGTCATTCTAAGAATAATCAGGTTTCACATAATCGCTGCCAACCAAAACATTTAGTTCTGTGTATCTTGTGCATTTTCTAGACGGGTCACAAGACCTTGTTGGTAAGATTGCTAGCAAAACACAGTTCCCATGTTTGTTTCTATCTGACTCGGGGTAGAAGAAGGGAGGTAGCATTACTGCCAACACCTGCAGACCACAGGCTTCAGGAATTAACTTTCTCAGCCTTGACAAGGCTTTCGTATGCCCTTGAAAGTGGGGGAATGGGAGGGGGAACCACCGGGTTGGCTAAGTCAACAGGGAACGTTGCTCGACCCGGTCTCAGCCTGGCGCCGGGCCAGCCCCCCACATGAATGGGAGGGGGAACCACCGGGTTGGCTGAGTCAACAGGGATCATTGCTCGACCTGGTCTCAGCCTGGCACCGGGGCCCGGCCCCCCACAATATTCATATAAGACAGCAGTGAAAATTCACAAACTATAGACAAATGCGATAGCATAGATGGATTACACATACATGAGGGCGAAGGGAAACACACATAAAAATTCATACCGCATGATTCCATTGACATAAAGTCCAAAAATAAGCGAAGATATTTCATAATATTGAAATTGGCAGGGCTGACAAAGGCCTGATGTGTGGTAAAATTAAATAGCAAAGTTTATTTCTGCCAAAAGAGCATTTATAGAAGCACAATTTTCTATGAAAAGCAAGAAGTGGAAATTATCAAGTGTACCTTAAAATATAAAAATATAAATAAAATATCATAGGGTCAAACTAGGTAATATTAACAGACTTTAAAATAAACTATAAATATGTACAAAGCTATGAATGAACTCTACAAATATTATATTAACTGACAAGCTATTAATAAAATCTGGAATATTTAAAATCTTACCATTTCTTCTTCATCATCTATGTAGAGCAGGTTAGAATTCTTAGAAGCACAGGACATCAAACTTTCGTTCCATGATTTTCTCTCAGTGCTAATGTAATAGCAATTGTTGGAATACACAAACCACTCTTTTGGACAACCACAGTGATGTGCTGGAGAAAGATTATGAGATATTACCCAAAAGCATTTTGAACACTAACAAATTCTAGGAAATTTACATACTTGTATATGGATACACATGCGTACATATTTATGCACCCTCGCAGACCCATATAAATAAAACAAAATATGCTCACGTACACACAGAAAGAATGGTCAGCTTCTCATTCCCTAACTTATGTGTCCATATAAAGGAAACACACAAAAATATCCATCTCAGCATGGCCTGAGATCACTGAACAAAGCCACTTTTTTAGAATAGTAAAATGATTTATCTCTCATCATGTTATACCAGAAGAAAATTTGAGGAAATTGGTAACAATGGGTATGGCAATTTTAAATGAGTATCTCTTCATATTGTTGCCTAAGAAGTAATACTCTCGTATAATCATCATTTCTGAACGATTATTACCCAGTTTTGTAATTAATTTTCCTCCAAAAACTCCAGTACCATTGTTGCCCAGCCAAAGGTAGAGATAAAATAGAAACTATGTTAATATTGGAATTTTGAAAATCACTTTGTACCTTTCTGGATCTTTGTTGTCAGGGACAAATTTTTCTGCTCTGGTATTTCAGTAGCTGAAAAAATTAAATGAAGCCTCATAAAAATTTAATATTAAACCAATACATCGTAATGATTTGAGTTTCTCAATTTAAAATTTCTGTATTGTTAGAAAACTGTAATAAAATTTATATTACTAAGCAATATTAATAAAGTAATGATTAGGGAGAAAATATTTCAAAATCCTACAAAACCAAACCTCACCATCTCTTACAGTATTTGGCATAATCGATCTCAAGAATTAATTTGTATTTCTCAACAACATTTCTCCTAGATCATCTCTTTGAATAATGACATCTGAACACATGTGTAATGCTGTCTGCAATTATTCTTTTATATTTTTGGCAAATTCAGAATAACCATTGCACATTTAGAGCACATATGCATTCAAATGAAAATTCTATTCCATAATAGTAGGAGACATTTTGAGGCACTGACAGTCATTAAAATGAAAAGTTCCCAAATAGTCATTCAAACACTTACGGGTAACAACTACTATTGTTACCACAGTGGACATCAAGACAAGGCAGATGATTCCCAGGATCCTAGCAATGAGCTTCCCTGGAAATAATAGTAAATATTTAGAAGAGAAATGAAAACACTGAGAAAGGATGGAAGGAAATAATTATTTAGGAAAGTTACATATAAGAAAACTACAGATGCACAGGGAGTCACAAATAAACACTTGGACCCCAAGCCCATATCTATCATCGTAATCTTTTCCCAGAATATACGATTGCATTTTAAGTAAAGGGAATACTCCATGAGCTTTTGGTCAAAGACTACAAATTACAATAGCTGAGTAAAGTTAGTCTTTAGATTTCAGTTAGAATACCATTATCCAACTCTGAGCTCTGATATTCACAAATGAAAACTATGAGATCATTCCTGGCTCATTCTCTACACCCCTGCACCTTAACTGCACATCCTAGAACAGTTATACTGTGTGTATATTAAATGTTTTACCTTTGCAGTGATAATTCTTGTCATTCCCTTGAAGATCCTGAGAAGCATTTTGAAGATTTAATTCTGCATAGAGCAGTTCCTGCTCAGTTACTGAAATGGAACTTTTAGTGCCCTTGGGTTTCATTTGCTGTCTCTTTGAGTCTTTCATCAGATTAAGTTCTGCATAAGTGACTTCTTGGCTGTTCATGTCTGCAGCTGAGTCGTGACAGGCACAGTGCTGTATGAAACTGTACTGAAGGTCTTGATAAATAGTGTATGTAATGTAAGGACAAGATTGCTCACACGGGGTGGAGTGCGGGGTAAGTGATACTACTCTTTTGCAGTTGAACAATGTGAAATCTGGTACTAATTTCCTAAGAGCTTTAAAGGAGTGTGTCATGATAGAATAAATGGGTTTTACTCTGATATTCTATGTTTGACACAGTAGTATTGGTTGGAAAAACGTAAAGCAATAGATTAGTGAAGAAGAAAGGAATTCATGAATAACACTGTCCTCATTAATATAAGGCCAGATTCCACAGAAACATTTCAACACTATTAGAATAACTGGGTTAAAACTAAAATGCTATATTAGAAAGAAAATGTTGCACCAATGTTTTTGACAAGTTTTAAATCCATTATTGGTTAAAAGTTGAGTATTCTGATTGGGGAATTGAGTTTTAACACATATAGAACTATCTTGTAATAAATTACTTTTATTTGGTGACATACTTATTTATTAAAAGGTGATATGTTATTATCAAATGATCTTTTATTTTGGGTTATTGTGGAGTTCTGAGAAATTATTAAATTTTAACAGAAAAAACATATATGTTCAAAACTGTTAATGTGACACACTAAACTTATCCAAAACTTGAACAATACTGAAAACAAAATTTTAAAAAATGACTTTCTTAAAGAACTTTTTTAACACCAGAAACTGCCATTAATTGTAATATGTGTAACCATAAAATGATAAAATTACAGAAGTATAGATCATTTGTGGAAGAACTGTTTTGGTACAAACTTCCAGAAAGATTTGTGAATGTTAAAAGTTGTGAGGGTAGTCTTAGTTGTGTAAGCAAGTGTAATAAATAGAAGTTAAATGTAAATTAATAGTTCAGCCAATGAGCTCTGTAGTCAGTGAGATCTGGACCTACTTCTGTCTCTCAAATTTACAAAGTATGACCTTTAAAAAGTTACTTTGTGTCTAACTACCTAGTTTACTAATGTAAACTTGGAGCAAAATATGTAAAAATATAACACATATAAAGCATTCACTATTCAATCTGGCTTTTATAAACTCTCAATATTAATTATTTTAATTATTTTTAACACCATAGTCACATTATAACTACTGATTTGTTAGAGCATAAAACATTATGCATTACACAGTAGTGCCTTTCAGTATGGATTCTTTTTTTTTTTTTTTGAGTTTTGGTTAATTTTTAAAAGGTCTTTTGATTGTTTACAGTTAAGTTTAAATTAGCATTTTACGGAAGGTAGCTCATCCTGCTTTTTATGAAAACCAAACTGCTTTCATTTACCTAAGTGTGTAATGTTTGACTCTCACGATGCGATGAATTCACTTTAAGAATCTATTTTTAAAAGCTGGGCTAAATATCAAATCATACATGTAATTATACCCATACTGATGACAAATTCAAAATTAAGTGTTTCTTGCCACGATGCTTCTGGGATTTCACTCGACATTATATTAATTTACAAACCCAAGTATATGTGTCTGTGTGTGTACTTGATTACTTCTCCACAGGCAAGATTAAATATTTTAAAAAACTCTCCAATGTATTTCATATTCATTCTTGTTTGTTACCCTGAATTGTTGGAATACAGATACCAATGTTCTCTGTGATTTCATTGTATATTAGCTGTGCCTCAGATGCATCCCACCAGCATTTATAATCTCCCACTCACTGGGGTGACGGAGTAAAGAGACAGGACAGTAGTGACACATGCCTTCTGTGGCCCAGACACTCATGCATCTTCCAGAGGGAACCAGGTTACTCTTGTAAACAGATGATATCTGTGGTTTTCACAGCCTGTTGGCGCTGTGTGACCTCAGAAGGGGACAATAATGGAAAAAGTAGATTTCTCATCAATGTGTCACTTCAAATTTGAACAGGAAATTCTTACCCTTGGGCTATTTTGAAGCCCATTTATATTATCACACGCCTCCAGAATGCAGAGACTTGCAGCCTGTAGTGTGTCGTTTAATTTGTCCATTGGCAAATGCCCTTGAGAAATGTTTAGGTTCCACAAGATATTGGGATCAGAAACTTGACCACCCAGGCTGTTCACTTGCTTCCATCTGAATCACAAACACTGAGGACTTAGGCCTTGTGAGAAATACCTTAGATGTTTATGTTTTAGACAAAGTTGCTAAATATTACATACTTCTTTCTCTTATGCCCTTGCTATGTCATTTCTATTATACTGAAAATATTCTAAAACCATCATCCCCATAACAAGTATTTAATGTTATTTGACACTAATTCTGAAGACTTGCTATATTTTCGGCTTTCTTGTCACTGTCACAAAGTCATTAATTTCCAAACTTTTCTTCTCAATTTTTCTGCCCTAAGTTTTAAGATACCTTCATTCAATTTTGTCATGCATAAATGAGTTATTAGGTTTCTGTGGAAAACGAGAAATTTCTGGAAAGGAGAAAATATCAAACAATATTGAACAATAACACCATGGCAGAAATTGAAACATTAAATAATTATTCATATTATTCATTGATTCATCCTCTCATGATAACTAGTTGTCTGTATTTTAATCAATATATTTGTTCTCATTGACAAAAGCCTGAGTCTAAGTCCTTAGGGGAAAAATGAAGGTAATTTTTAAAAATTCAGTGAGGGCAGGAAAAGTACTTTTTAAAAAATGTTCATTTATTTATTTTTGAGAGAGCGACAGAGACAGCACAAGCAGGTAGAGACAGAGAGGTAGAGAGAGAAGACCAAGCAGGCTCTGTGCTTTCTGCACCAAGCCTGACACGGGGCTTGAACTCATGAAACATCACATCATGGGGGCACCTGGGTGGCTCAGTCAGTTGAGTGTCCGACTTCGGCTCGGGACACGATCTCACAGTTCGTGATTTCAAGCCCCACATCAGGCTCTGTGCTGACAACCCAGAGCCTGGAACTTGCTTCAGATTCGGTGTCTTCCTCTCTCTCTTCCCCTTCCCTGCACACACTCTGTCTCTCAACAATAAATAAATGTTAAAAAAAAAAAGTGACATCATGACCCGAGCTGAAATCAAGAGTTGGCCGCTTAACCAACTGAGCCACCCGGGTGCCCCCAAAAAGTACTTGTAAAATGCAATTTCAAGGATTTTTACATGTAGGTTTCTACTGGTCTGTAGTTTTTCCTTTGCAACAGTGGGGGATAATTTTATCTGTTAATGATGCATAGTTGACATACAATATTGTATTAGTTCCAGTGTGTAACACAGTGAGTCAAACTCTACACAGAATGAAATGTTCACCCTTATAAATCTTATGACCATTTGTCAGCACACTAAGTTATAAAAATATTATTGACTATATTCCCTACGCTGTAATTAATACCCCGGTGACTTACTTATTTTTTAAGTGTTTATTTAAATTCCAGTTAGTTAACAAACAGTGTAACATCAGTTTTAGGTGTACAATATAGGGATTCAACACTTCCGTGCAACACCCGGTGCTCATCACAAGTGCACTCCTTAATCCCCATCATCTATTTAACCCATCCTCCCACACGTCTCCCCTCTGGCAACCATCAGTTTGTTCTCCATAGTTGAGAGCCTGTTTCTTGCTTTGCCCCTCTCCCCACCCTCTTCCCTTTACTATTTGTTTTATTTAATTTCCACCTATGAGTGAAATCATATGGTATTTGTCTTTCTCTGGCTGACTTATTTTGCTTAGCATAATACACTGTAGCTCCATCAACATTGTTGCAAATGGCAAGATTTCATTCTTTTTGATTGAATGATATTCCATCGTGTGTGCCTGTGTGTGCATACGTGTGTGTGTGTGTGTGTGTGTGTGTGTGTGTACTCAACCGTCTGAGCCACCCAGGAACTTATCATAAAGAAAAGATAAAGGACTCAAATAAATAAAATCACAAATGAGAAAGCAGAAATAACAACTGACAGCACAGAAATACAATTATAAGAGATTATGAAAAACTATGAACCAACAAATCGGACAACCTGGAAGAAATGGATAAATTCCTAGAAACATATAAACTCCTAGAACTGAATCAGGAAGAAATAGAAAACTTGAACAGATGGGTAACCAGCAACAAAAATCATCAGTAATCAAAAAACTCCCAACAAACAAAATTCTAGGGCCAGATGGACTCACAGGTGAACTCTATCAAATATTTAAAGAGGAGTTAATACCTATTATTCTCAAAGTATAAGACATTTCTTCCCTCCTTCCTCCCTCCCTCCCTCCTCCCTCCCTCCCTCCCTCCTTCCTCCCTCCCTCCTTCCTTCCTTCCTTCCTTCCTTCCTTCCTTCCTTCCTCTCTCTCTCTGTCTCTGTCTCTCTCTTTCTTTCAACACAAACTCCACCAGAATTGAGACCCTGAAGAACTCTCTAGTCAGAGGTGTGGGCAGGGGTTTGTGCTGGTCTTTAGGGGAGGGGTCCACCACTCTGGGACTGACATAAACTTGACTGAAAAGGCCAGTCCTGCCAGGACACAGGGGTGATGGGCTTGGTGTAAACAGTTTAGGCAGCCAGTGTTTCACTGCAATGCTTCCTGCAGGTGGGTGGGTGTTTATGCTAGATACAGGAGAGGGAAATGGCATAGGACCCCTCCTTTTTGCCAGGAGAGGCATTTCAGTCAACACTGCCTCTCAGGGGTGTGCTCCGGTAAGAGTGAATAATCACCCCCGCGTGTGCCCCGGGTGTTCTTCAGGTTGCTATTTCCATGCCATCTGCCCCCATGTTGTTTGCTTGCCTTCTCTCCAGGAGCAGGGCGGTGCCTTCAGGGCTCTATCCTAGTCAAGCTCACGGACCCTTAAAACTCCAGACATTAAGCCCTATAGTTGCAAAAACTCATGAAAGTCAGCCTCTTGTTTTCCAAGCCATGGCTTTGGGGAAAGGTTCTCTTTGTGTTCCTGTGTGCACCTCTCTCTCACCCTGATCCGTGACCATGGCTCCCTTCCCTCCACAGCACTCGTGATCCTTTTCTTCCCTAAACCACATCTCTGCACTTCCTTCTTTCTTTGATGTGGCCTCTTCTGTCCCTTTAGTTGTTGAGTTTGTTCTGTCAGTTTTTAGGTCACTTGCTGGGATATTTAGGATGATCTGATAGTTATCTAGTTGTGTTTTTGGAACAAGACAAGCCTAAGTTCCTTTTATTCTGCCACCAACTTCCTCCATCCTCCTGTGACTTATTTATTTTTAACTGAGTGCTTGTACCACTTAATTCCTTTCACTTATATCACCCATCACTCCTCTCCCCTCCCCTGTGGCAGTTAGCACTTTGGTCTCTATATGTATGAGTTGGTTTCTCGTTTCTGTTTTTGTTTTGTTTTGTTTTGTTTTGCTTTGCTTTCCTTTTTCTATTCCATATATATGTAAAATCACACAGTGTTTGTCTTTCTTGGTCTGACATATCCTGGGTATTTTAAATAATGCCACAGTAAAAATAGGGTGCCTACAACTCCTCAATTAATGGTTTCATTTTATTCAGAAAAACACCTGGAAGTGGAATTTTTGTATCTTAAAGGGTTTTTACTTTTAATTTTTTGAGTAACCTCCATATTCTTTTCTCTTCTGGCTACAGTAATTTACATTTCCACCAGCAACACATGAGGGATCTTTGTCTACATCCTCACCCGCACTTGTTATTTATTGTCATTTTGATTCTATCTATTTTAACAAGTGTGAGGTGATATCTCATTGTGGTTCTGAATTGCATTTCCCTGATGATTAGAGATGTGGACTATCTTTTAATGTGTCTGTTGACCACTATACATCTTCTTTGAAAGAATGTGTATTCAGTTCCTCTGCCCATCTTTTAATTGTTTGGGGGTTTTGGGGGGGGGTTGAGTTGTAAGAAATCTTTGTGTATTTTGAATATTAATCCCTTGTGGATATATCATTTGCAAGTATCATGTGCCACCAGTAGGTTGTGCTTTTTTGTTTATGATTTCCTTTGCTGTGTGAAAGATTTTTAATTTTATATATATATATATATATATATATATATATATATATATATCCCCACTTGTTTATTTTTGTATTTGTTGCCTTTGCCTGAGAAGACAGATCCAAAAAATCTATGTACCTATGTACAAGACCTATGTACAAGAATTTACTGGGTTTTCCTTTTTTGTGTTTTATGGCTTCAAGTCTTTAAGCTTTGAGTTTATTTTTATATACAGTGTAAAAAAGTTGTCCAGATTCTTTTTGTTTGTTTGTTTGCATGTAGTTGTCCAATTTTTTCAACACCATTTATTGAAGATGGTCTTTAACCCGTTGTATATTTTTGCATCCTTTGTCATATTAATTTACCATAGAAGTACATGTTTCTTTCTGGGCTTTCCATTGTGTTCCATTGATTTATATAAGTCTATTGTTGTGCCAGTACCATATTATTTTGATTATTATAGCTTTTTAATATAGTTTGAAATGTAAGAAAATAATATCTTCAGTTTTGTTTTTATTTCTAAAGATGGCTTCGGATATTGAGTCTTTTGCAGTTCCAAACAATTTTAGGATAATTTATTCTAGTTCTTTGAAAAATTCTATTGGCATTTTGATAAAGATTGCATTGAATCTGTAGGTTGTTTTGGGAGTATGGATATAGTCACAATATTAATTCATCCTGCCATAAATATAGTATATCTTCCCATTTATTTATGTCATCTTCTAATTTCTTTTATCAATGTCTTATTTCAGATATAAGGCTTTATTGGGCTTACTTAAATTTATTCCTAGGTATTTTATTCTTGTAGATGCAATTATAAATGGCATTGTTTTCTTAATTTCACTTTTTGATAGTTTGTTATTAGTGTGTAGAAATGCAACAGATTTCTACATTCAAATTTTGTATCTTGCAACTTAACTGATTTATTAGTTCTAATAGTTATTTAGTAGAGTCTTTAGATTTTTCTATCTACAGTATCATGCCATCTACAAATGGTGACAGTTTTACTTTTTCCTTATAAATTTGGATGTCTTTTATTTTATTTTATTTTTTTTGTTTTTTCAGATTATTGTGGCTAGGACCTATAGTACTGTGTTGAATAAAAAATGAGAAGAATAGGTATCTTGTCTTTGTCTTGGTTTTAAAGCAAAAGTTTCTGGCATTTCACTGTTGAGAATGATGTTAGTTGTGGGCTTGTAATATATGGCCTTTATTATGTGGATGTACATTCCCTCTCTATACACTTGCTTTGTAGTTTTTATCATAAACAGATGTTGAATTTTTTCAAGTGCTTTATCTTAATCATATGATCATATGATTTTAATCTTTCATGTAGTTAACGTGATGTATCAAGTTGATTGATTTGCAGTTATCGAACCATCCTTGCATACATGTAATAAATCCCACCTGATCATGGTGTGTGATCCTTTTAATGTGTTGTTTAATTCAGTTTGCTAATATGTTGGTGAGGATTTTTGCATGTTCACTGGGAATATGAGCATATTATATTTTTGAATTTTGTGTCTTTATCTAGTTTTGATATCAGGGAAACGTTGGCCACATAGAATGAATTTGGAAGCTTTCCTTTGTTTTCAATTTTAGAACTAATTTGAGAAGAATAGGTATTAATTCTTCATTAAAAGTTTGGTAGAATTCACCTGTGAAACCATCTGGTCCTGGATATGTGTTTGTTGGGAGTCATTTGATTAGTAATTCAATTTCTTTACTATTAATTGTTTTTCAGATTTTATTTTTCTTCCTGATTCTGTTCTGAAAGATTGTATATTTCTGGAAAGTTATCTTCTTCTTCTAGGTTATCCAGTTTGTTGGCATATAATTGTTCACCCTAAGTCTCTCATGATATTCTGTATTTGTCAGGTGTCTGTTGTAATTTATCCCTTTCATTTTTGTGAATGTATTTATTTGGGCCCTCACTCTTTTTTTCTTGATGATTCTAGCTAAAGATTTTCCATTTTTCTATATTTTTCCAAAGAAGTAGCTCTTAGTTTCCTTGATCATCTCTGTGGTGTTTATAGTCTATGTTTCAATTATTTCCATTCTCATCTTCTTCATATATTACTTTTTCATATATTTCCTTCTAGTATATTTAACAGATATGTGTGTATGTACATATATAAACAGATAGATGTCTTTTCCTAATTCCCTTAGATATAAAGATAGACTGTTTATTTTAGATTTTTTCTTGTTTATTGAGATAGGCCTGTATCATTGTTAACTTTTCTCTTTAAACTGATTTAGATGTGTCTCAGAGATTTTGAGACATTATTATTTAATTTCCATTTTTCTCCAGGAATTTTTCATTTTCTCATTGATTTCTTCGTCGAACCATTTTTTGGTTAGTAACATGTTGTTTAGCCTCCACATGTTTGAGTTTTGGCAAATTTTTTTCTTGTAATTGATTTCTCGATTCATACCTTGCTGCTCAGAAAAGATGCATGATATGATTTCAGTATTCTTTAATTTAATGAGACTTGTTCTGTGACCTGACATGAAATCTATTCTGCAAAATGTTCCAAGTGCACTTAAAAAGAATGTGCACTCTGCTGATTTGGGATTTAATGTTCTGTACATATGTATTAAGTTCATCTAGTCTAATGTGCCTCTCTTTCCTTATTGATTTTCTGTTTTGATAGTCTACCTACTGATTCAAGAGAGGTGTTAAAGTCTCCTACTATTACTTCATTACTGTCAATTTCTCTCCTGTGTCTCTTAATATTTGCTTTGTTTGTTTAGGTACTCCTATGTTGACTGCATATATATTTACAATTGTTCTATCCTCCGGTTGGATTTTTCCCTTTATCATTATGAAATGCCCTTCTTCCTTTCTTGTTACAGTTTTGTTTAAAATCTATTTTGTCTGATATAAGTACTGCTACCCTACCTTTCTTTTTATTTCCATGTGAAATGGGATATTTTTTTCCATCTTTTCTCTGTTAGTCAGTATGTGTCTTTAGGTCTGAAATGAGTTTCTTGTAGAGGGCATATAGATGGGTTTTGTTTCTTATCCAGTCAGTCACTATTCAGCCTTTGATTGAAGCATTTAGTTCATTTACATTTAAAGTAATTATTGATAGGTATGAACTTACTGCCATTTTGTTAATTGTTTCCTGGTTGTTTTGTACTTTTTTTCTGTTTTTGTTTGTTTGTTTGTTTGCTTGTTTATTTTTTGGTTTGAGGGTGTGTTGTGTTTTGCTTTCTTCTCTTGTGTTTTGATGACTTTCTTTAGTGTTATGTTCTGACTCCTTTCTGTATTTTGTGTGTGTGACTATAGTAAGATTTTGGTTTGTGGTTCCAGTAAGGTTCATAGATATAACACATGTACATAACAGTCTATTTTAAGTTAATAGTTGCTTAGGTTCAAACACATTCGGTAAGCATTACATTTTTACTACCCTCCCCCAACATATTTTATGCTTTTGACACAATGTATTACTTCTTTTTACATTGTGTATCATTTAACCAATTATATTTAGTTGATATTTCCACTTTGGTCTTTTAATTGTCATATTAGCTTTATAAGTGGTTGATCCATGACCTTTAATATATGCTTGGTTTTTGCCAGTGAGATTTCTTCTTTTATAATTTTCACACTTCTATTTGTGACTTTTTCTTTTTCCTTAAAAAGTTTTTTTTAACATTCTTGTAAGTCCAGTTTAGATGTCATGAACTCTTTTAACTTTTGTTGGTCTGTGAAACCTTTTATTTCTCAAATCTGAATAATCTTGCCAGTGGAGAATTCTTGGTTTAGGCTTTTCCTTTTCAGCATTTTGAGTATACAATGCCAATTCTTTCTGACCTATAAAGTTTCTGCTGAAAATTGAGCTGACAGTTTTATGGGGCTTCTCCTGTATATAACTAGTTAATTTTCTCTTTCAGCTTTTAAGATTCTCTATATTTAATTTTTGCCATTTTAGTTAGTATGTGTCTTGTTGTGGACCACTTTGCATTCATCTTGTTTGGAGTTTTCTGTGCTTCTTAGACCCAGATGTCTGTTTGCCTCCCCAAGTCAGTATAGTTTTCTGCTATTATTTATTCAAGTAAGTGCTTTTGCTTTTTCTATTTTCTTCTTCTGGGATTCTTGCAATGCAAATATTAGTAAACTTGATGTTGTCCAGAATTTTCTTATTCTCATTTTTAAAAATTCTTCTGCTTCTATGATTTCCACTACCCCATCTTCCAGATCACTGATCCCTTCTTCTACATCACCTAATTTTCTGTTGATTCCTTCTAGTGTATTTTTAAGTTTTAGTTATCATACACTTCAGTTCTGATTGATTTTTTTATATGTTCCATTTGTTTTTTGAAATTTGACTGTGCTCATCCTTTCTTCTCCAGAGCTTGGTGAGCATCTCTTTCACCATTACTTTGAACTTCTTATCAGGTAGATTGTTTACCTCTATTTCATTTTGATCTTTTTCTGAGATTTTGTCTTGTTCTTTCATTTGAAACATGTATTAAAGTAACTGAATTCATTATATAAACCTTCATACAAAAAAATCTGTAAACTCAGATGGCATTAGTAGTGAATAATGACACTTAAAAATATAACATAATCATATTGTTGCAGCCACTATGGAAAACAATATGCAGTTCCTCAAAAAATTAAAGATAGAAATGCCATAACACCCAGAAATTCTACTTCTGGTTATTTATCCAAAAAAAGTGAAAACCTTTATTCTAAAGATATAAGCACCTGTATGTTTATTGTGGCATAATTTACAATAGCCTAAATATGGAGGTAGCATAGATGTCTATAATAGATGAATAAAGAAAATGTTATATATATATGTATAAAGATTATTATATTATTATATTATATATAATATGCTATATGTATTATATATGTAAAGATTATTATATTTGTAAATATATATTATATATATGTAAAGATTATTATATTATATAATAATCTTATGTAAAGATTATTATAATTATTATATTATACATGTAATCTTTACATATATATAATCTTTACATATATATAATCTTTATATATATATAATCTTTACATATATATATAACCTTTACATATATATATAAAACCTTTACATATATATATAACCTTTATATATATATGTGTATATATATATATATATATATATATATAAAATCTTGCCATTTACAACAACATCAATACACCTAGAGGATATTATGCTAAGTGAAATATGTCAGAGTAAGACAAACACACCATACATTTTACTTAGATGTGGAATCTAAAATAAAACAGTTGTACAACCAAAAAGAAATCAGAAATGCACAGAACAAGCTGGTGGTTGCTTGGTGGGGGTGGATAGGACAAAATAGGTAAAGAAGATTAAGGGGTACAAAAATTCCAGTTACAAAATAAATAAATCACAGGGATGAAAAGTACAGCATAGAGAATATAGTCAATAATGTTGTAATAACTTTGTATGGTGACAGAGAGTAACTACACTTATCATCGTGAGCATTGAGTAATATACAGAATTGTCAAATCACTATATCAAACACCTGAAACTAATATATGTCAACTATACTTCAATTAAATATTTATATATATTACATGTATATTATATTTATATATAATATAGATATGTATATGTAGTGTACATATGTACATTTTATATGTAATATAAATTTATATGTAATATAAATATATGTAACATGTAATCATATGCATGTGATAATATATATGTAATAATATATGTAATAATAATATATATAGTAATCTGAAATACATATGTTTATGTAATATAATATGTATGTAATACATGTAATATATTACATATACATATGTATATGTAATATATGTATATGTAATATATTACATATACATATGTATATGTAATATACATATGCATATTATATATGTAATATAAATTTATATGTAATATAAATATAATATATATGTAATATATGTGATAATATATATGGAATGATATGTGGAATAATAATATATAATAATATGTAATAATGTATGTAGTATATATATTATAGCAGTACTCTTGCACAAAGAAAGTTGAGGATTTACCTATATGGATATAAAATCTTTCAGGCACTAGGGAAAGAGATATGCTTCCCAATACAGCCTTGATAACAAAACATAGCTATCAATGAAAACTCAGTCTAATCTCTTTGTGAATGGGTGAAGAAAAAATTCTTATATACACTATTATATCTCACAAGACAGATTTTTGCTGTTATGTTTTCCTTGTACTTCATATAAAAATAGTGAATATTCATTGTGAATATTCGTTTCTTGGCTGACGTGTTAATTAGGAATATATTACTAAATTTAAAACTATATAAGGATCTTCAGATTTTTGGTTACTGACTTCTATTTTAAGTAAACTATAGTTAGAGAATTTTCTGTGAAGCTGGAAATGGCACATTTCTATGTAAATGTGACTAGTTTAGTATAATATATGCACTGAGTTTTTAAAAAAGAACAATACAGAATTATCCTTGTGGTTTTATTTCAGAAGTGTAAGATGACTTTAATATTTTAAAGAATAATTTAATTACTTTATAAGTACTATACAGAGAAAACATCATTCCAATTGATGGAAAAATAATATAAATGTAACCAATTATAAAATCTGTTAGAAAAAAAGGAATATTATGGAATTGCTTTAACATGAGAAAAGTGTGATTTAAACAAAAAAAGAAACCTTAAAACAAACCTCATACTTGAAGATAAAATATTGAAATATTAACCCCTAACATAAGGAATGCTGCATATAGAACATTTACTGTATCTTCTATTCAACATTGGAAATAAAACCCTAGCCTGTGAAAATAAGTCAAGAAAAAAATACATAATTACACCTGGAAAGAAGAAATAAAACTGTGATTATTTACAGCTGAAATAGCTTGTGTATATAAAACATCCAGAAGAACATTTATTTGAAATGGTAGAATTAATACATAAAATCAGTAAAGTCATTCTATATAATACCAACATGTAAACTTCAATTGTATTTCTATTTACAATAGCAAAAGCTTCTAAAAATTTAAAAATAAGGATGCCATTTACAAAAGCATAACTGAAATACTCATATTTTTGTAAGACTTCAGTATAGAAACATATAAACTATAATAGGAAGAAATTAAAGAAAACCTATTTAATGAAGGATCTAACACGATACAAATCAGAAGAGGCAATATTGTAAAAATGACTAATCTTTACAGATTAAAGATTAAATGCAAACACAATTTCAGGAGTTTATTTTTAACAGCTTTATTGAGGTTTCATTTACACAGCATAACATTCATCCATTTGAAGTGATTAATCAATGAATTTTAATATATTCACACGGCTTGCAAACATCAGCACTATCCAACTCTAGAAAATTTCATCACCCCAGAAGGAAACACTGTACTGATTAACAGTTGTTTCCTATCCTACCTCCCCTTAACCCTTGGAAATCACTAATCCTACCAGAGAAAGGTAGGACCAGCGAAAGACATCCCATGATAAAAATACTAGACCCAGGAAACCTTTGTATTCTTGTGGGCATTAAGACTCACATCCTCACTCCCAAGACACATCAGTAGAATGTATTTTAAAATGTTATATTCACACAGTTTAGAAGTAAGAGTTAACACACTATAGATAAGTGGGATAATATTGGTGAATTCCAAGAAATAGCATACGGGAATGAAAAGAGGAACAAAAATGCATGCTGCGTGACTCCATGTATATGAAGTTCAAAACCAAACCAAGAGACAAAAAGTCAGGACAGTGTTTGAAAAGGAAGGAGGAGGAATGATAAGAGAATACAAAGAAGCAGGAGCAGGGCTGCTGGAGAGGGGAAGTCCTGTTCATGATCTGATGCATAATTACATGCTTCAATTCACTTTTGCATCAGTCTGCGTAATCA
This sequence comes from Felis catus, assembly GCF_018350175.1. Taxonomy (NCBI): domain Eukaryota; kingdom Metazoa; phylum Chordata; class Mammalia; order Carnivora; family Felidae; genus Felis; species Felis catus. Next base: position 44,998,301 of record NC_058374.1, read on the forward strand.
TGTTTAGTTTCTTTGATGTCTGGTCAATTAAATAGCAAAGTTTATTTTAGACAAAAAAAAAATTACAGAAGCATGGTTTTCTATAAAAAGGAAGAACTGGAAATTATCAAACATGCATCAATAGTAAAAAATATATACATAAAATATCATGAAGTCAAATAATGGAATATTAATAGGCTTTTAAATAATAAACTGCAAATATACACCAAAAATAGAATATGGACTGAAACAAGTTTTTAACAAATGCTGGAAACATTTGAAATCTTACTATTATCTCTTCATCATCGATGTAGAGCAGGTTAGAGCTCTTAGAAGCACAGGCCTTCAAACTCTCATTCCATGTGTGTTGTGTTTTTTTTCTTCAAAATTAAAGTAATAAAAATTGTTGGGACATGTTAACCACTCCTTTGGACAATAACTACAATGATACACTGAGGAAAGATTATAAATTATTATCCAAAACAGTTTGAATTTTTGAAATGAAAACTAATTTCCCTATTTGTAATAGTTATAAACATCACATGTACATAACATAGCTATGCACACTCATAAGCTGGTAATATACGACAAAACACATTCACACACACTCACAGAGAAGGGTTAGTCTCTTACCCCCTACTTTATGTGTCCATATAAAGGAAACAAACAAAAATACCCATCTATTCTTGTCCTGAAAGTCATTGAACAAAACCACATTTTTAGAATAGTAACTTTTTTATCACTTATAATGGGAAGGAAGAAATTTGAGCCAATTGGCAACAATGGATATAATAATTTTAAATGAATATTTCTTCACATTGTTAGTGAAGAAGAAATAGTTTTCTCCAATCAGTATTTATGAACATGGATTGCCCAATTTTATAATTTACATTCCCTCAAAAAATATCATTTTGTCTACCCTAAGATGAACACAAAATATAAACTTTACTAATATCAGAACTTCGAAAATCATTGTATATGTTTATAGATCCTTGTTACCAGGGAAGAATTATTCAGCTCTGGTATTACAGTACCTAAAAAAATTAAAGTAATCCTCATAAAAATGAATACTGATCTAAATAGATCTTAATAATTTTAGTTTCTTAGTTTGATATTTGATGTATTGTTTTAGATTAGAATGATCTGAAATAAAATAGATATTTCAAAGAAAAATTAATAAAGAAATGAAGATGTGGAGGGAAAATATTTCAAAAGCCCAAAGGACCAAACTTCACCATCCCTTACAATATAGTTTTTAGCCAATCTCAGAAATTAATTTGTATTTTTCACAAAGGTCTTTCAGTCCCCTAAAGCATGTCTTTGAGTCATTATATATATATATATATACATATATATATATGTATATATATATATATAATATTCTCATATATATGTTTGAGTCATTATATATATATATAATATTCTCATATATATGATTTTCTCAATGGTCATTCTGTTATTATACCTAGGAAAAATTCAGAATAATTTTAGTGCAAAAAAATACATTAAAAGGTAAGTTCTATTGCGTAATATTGTGAAATATTTAGAGGCACTGACAATCATTAAAGTGAAAAGTTCCTTTATCATCTTTCAAAAATGACTTACAGGGAATAACAGCTATCAGTTACCCACAGTGGCTATCAAGATAAGGCGGATGATTCCTAGGATCCCAGCGATGATGGGATCCTAGGATCTTCAGAGATGATGGTAAATCTGCAGGAAGAAAAATCAAACAGTGAGAAAAGATGGATGAACACAATTGTTTAGAAAAAGAACCCATATGCAAAAGACATCATATATATAAACTTGGACTCCAAACTCATATCCACCATTGTAATCTTCTCTTAAAATATGCCATTGCATAATGCTCCATGAGATGTTGGTAAAGATGAGGAAGTATAACAACGCCTGAACAAAGTTAGTCCTCAGATTTCAATCAGAATACCGTATTCCAACTTTAAGTTGTGATCCTCTCAAATGAAAAATATGTGAACTTATTCTCTATGCTTACCCCATAACTTGGCACCCCAACTGCACATGCTAGAATAGTTATACTCTTGTGTCTATTAAATGGTTTACCTTTGCAGTGTTAGTTCTTATCATTCCCTTGAAGATCCTGAGAAGCATTGTGAAGGTTTAGTTCTGCATAGGTTATTTCCTGCTCAGTTACCAAAATGGAAGTTTTAGTGCCCTTAGGTTTTATTTGCTGCCTCCTTGAGTATTTAGCCACATTCAATTCTGCATAAGTTACTCTTTGGTTATTCATCTCTACAGCTAAGCAAAGCCAGGGACTGTGGTCCAAGATAAGAGTACTTGACAATAAATGGTACATCTAATGCAGAGATACCTAGTTCTATAAAACTGGGGGTGGGGGTGGGGGTGGCAGGTGAGAATTAGTGTTCATTTTGAAACTGAAAAATCTAAAGATCTAGTTCTAAATTTCTTAAAGAAACAGACTTTTCCTTATTCATCCCACTAAATATAGCTAGAACTCCTGGGCATTATATATAATAAGACAACATGAGAAGATTCAGAAAGGTAATGAGAAAGTTGGCAGATCCCAGCCCTCAAGACCTGAGGAATGACACGGAGGTGAGCTCCCTGGAATTTCTCTTCACCTCACATATCCCTTAAAGAAGAAAAAATACATTTATGATGCTGTATTGTTAAAAAAAAATGTGTGTAAGTGGACATATCTAGTTCAAACCCATGTTTTCCAAGGGCCAACTGTACAAGTAATTGTAATAATCCAGATAATATAATTTAATAATTCAATCAATGGGCTCTCAGTCAAAAAGATTTGGAATTAAGTCTGGCCTTGAAACATATAATGTGTGACCTTTGAAAAGTTACTTAGTATCTAGGATCTTAGTTTACTAATCTAAAATGGTAATAAGAACGTGTAAAATATAATGCTTATAACACTTAGCACTCAACTGGAATTGAGTGCTAAACAACTGTGTTCATCCATCTTTTCTCAGTGTTTGATTTTTCTTCCTGCAGATTTGATAAGCTCTCAATAAATATTAGCTATTTTAATTATTAGTTACAAGTCCATGTTATTATTTCAGATTCATATCAAATTCTATAAAATGGTTTATTAAGTAGAATCTCTTTAACCAGGATGATACACTTTGTTTGCAATGTTTGTTCATTTTTTTTTAAGTTCTTTGTCTATTATTAAGCTTAAATTAGCATTTTACAGAAGCAACACATCCTGATTTTTATTAAAAAAATCAAGGTGCTTTTATTCAATCCACATAAGTGTATAAGGAATTAAGTTTGGCCTTTATCATGCAGCAAACTTCTTTGCAAGAATTTATTTATAAAGGTTGAACGAGATATAATTCAACATATTAGTATGTAAAAAACACCTTGTACTGATTATAAAATCCAAAATTGAATGCTCCTTATGATGTTTGTGGGTTTCACTTTAAATGATATTGATTTACAAACCCAAATATGAGTGTGTATATGTATTCAGCTAATTTTCTACAGGCAATAACTTGAATATTTTAAGAAATATTTTTATACTTTACAGATATTTTTATGCTGAATTATTGAAAGAAAAACACCAATATTCTCCATAATTTGATTATATATTAGTTGTGCCTCCTGTGCACCCCATCTAGCATTTGTAATCTCCCCCTGAATGAGGTGGCTAGTAGAGAGAAAAGAAGATAATGACCATCCCATCTGTTGGCCAGAAAGCCGTGGATCCTTTTGGGGGAAGGCCAGGTTACTCTCATAGAGGCCTGCTATAGCGGGGATATAAAAGGAGACACTTGACAACCCAAATCCAGGACAAGAATACATATTTTCTGTGACCTTCACAGATTGCCCTGGAAAATCCCAGAGTGAAGCAAGCATGGAAAAAAAGAGATTTCCCATCAATGCGTCAATTAAGATTTGAACAGGAAATTCTCACATCTGGGCTATTTGAAGTCCGTTTATCTTGTCACACACTTTCAGAATGCAGGACACTTGGGGCTCTGACTGAAAGGGCAAATGGGCCTCTAAGTGAGTCATTCAGATTCTCCATTTTTAAATGCGTCTGAAAAAATATCTTCATTAACGTACAAGATTTGGAAGGATGGTGGGGTTGTTTCTATCTCAGTCACAAACCCTGCAAGCTTAGAGTTTATCTCAAGTTTAGCTTTCGGAACTAGGTTGCTGAATCTTGGCATTGCATATATCTTTTTCTCATATCCACATTATTGCATTTCTATCATCACAGAAAATTTTCTAAAAATCAGTCTCATCATCAACAGGTATTTAATGATATTTGTTACTACTTATTCTGAGGAGTTATTACATTCCCACCCATATTATACCTAGCACAAAATCAAACGTTCCCCACATAACATCTCTAGCCCTCCGCCCCAGTTCCTGCATTCAGTTTCATTCTTTTTAAATAAATAATTTAATCTGCAGATTTCCTCTGGTAAAAATAAATGTCCATTGGCGAGATTTCACATAAATAATATTAAACTATATCACCATGCCAGAGGTTGAAATATCAAATATAACTAGTCATTATATCATTCATTAATTCATCACCCAATTATGACTAACAACTTATAACTTATACCAAACGTTTCCTCCAGACCGATGAGAGGTACAAGAAGTAAAAGCACGAGACTTAATCAAATGTGTGTTGTTTGATATGCATTAATTGATTCACTAAACATAATTATGAAGATATTATAAGGTACCCAGATCTCTGTTATACAATGAGGAGAGACAATCGCTGGAATACAGTGGTTTGACATGAGGAAAAAAATGGAAATAATTACAATAGTGTAAGAGCAATGACAGGGATGTGCAACTTGAAAGAGAACCACAAAATCAAATTCTGGTGTGGGTTGACCTAGGGAGGAGGTTAAGAACAATTTGATTTTGAGAGAGATATCTGATTTGAGTCCTAAAGAAGTATTACGTGTTAATGACATAACTTAGGGGAAAAGCAGACCAGAGAAAACCACATGAAATCACAAATAAACAATTATGGTCCTCATGGCAGCATTCAATGTTAGGAGGGCAGTGAGAGGAAATGAAGTTGGAGAGAGAGCAGGGATAAAGAACAACCCTGTATCTCTTTAAGCAGCTTCGTTATGATCCATAGGCAATGGAAGCTTATTGGGTTGCATATATCACCTGATATTGACTGATTTAGAGTTTTAAATATGCAACTGCCTGTTATAGAGAAAGGAAACCGGCCTTTAAGAAATGCTAGGAAGAGGGGCACCTGGGTGGCTCAGTCGGTTAAGCGGCTGACAGGCTCAGGTCATGATCTTGCGGTCCGTGAGTTCGAGCCCCAAGTCGGGCTCTGTGCTGACAGCTCAGAGCCTGGAGCCTGTTTCGGATTCTGTGTCTCCCTCTCTCTCTGACCCTCCCCTGTTCATGCTCTGTCTCTCTCTGTCTCAAAAATAAATAAACGTTAAAAAAAAAAAAAAAGAAAGAAATGCTAGGAAGATGTGAGAGAGTTACAAGGCACCAGAGGCAATTCAAGAGATGCATGATAAGAGTTTTAATAAGAGACATCATGATGGGAATATAAAACGTACCAAATAATAATTATAATTAATAATAATATTTATAAAAATAGATTTTGGAGTGATGCAGTACAGGGTTTAATAAATGACTGAACTTTAGGAGGTGACAAGGAAAGAGGATAGGGAAAATCAAGAAACACACAAGCATTTCTTGGGAACTGATTTAGTAATGGAGGTAGAGATTACTTAACATTTGCACATGTTTAACATGAGGTGCCCATCCCCAGAGTTTGGGAATTCATCCTACAAAAACCTGGAGTCTTAAAAAGGTAAAGGACAGCTTTCAAATGACTAGTGTGGACCCACACTGTTGTCTAGAAAACAAATTGTCTGAGTCCCTGACAAAGATGTTGAATCGAGCCTTCTTGACTCCAGCCTGGGATCTATCTGTTCAGAAGGCCTGCTTTTAAAGAAACGAGACAAACCTATATGGCTTCCTGTTTGCTAAGTCTGACTTAGACCAGATACAAAGGTTCTAAGTTAGCAATCTTTTGCTAAATACATCAGTATAAATTAAATTAACTAACACATCAATTTTCGCATTATTTTCATATAAGCCCCATTTTAAACCTTGCTAAGATCTCTGCAGTATTTCCTGAAGAAAAATGACAAACAGAAAATTCCACAAAAGGTCTTTGAAAGCTGACCATTCAGATGAGTAAGCATATAGTTAGGTCTACAAGTCTAAGTTCTGTAACAAAATGTATTTCAATAATTACATTTTTTTCTTTTTCAAATAAGCATTAGCAAATAAATTTCCCAATAAGACTAGATTTAATTGAAATATCAATAGAGCTCCAATTGAATTATAATTCATGAGTTAAACTTCCCACTTTACTAGGTCCTAGTACAATCATTCAAAGGTAAGCAACAATTTACCCTTCATTATGAGAGTGTAGGGTGCTTTGCAATTTTTTTCTGGATTTATAATGGCATATACCATTCCATTATGCTTCATCTTTTATTATTAGTTCTTTAAAACAGCAAAGACTTTTCCCAAATTCCCCAAGTTTACACACACCAAAGAATTGAAATGCCAATTTATATAATCTTGAGTCAGGATTTTTCTAGAATTTAGCAAGATTTGAAACTACACCTTCAAGAAAACCTTGCCTGTGAGAGCTTTTAGGAATTTCGTCTTGTATTTCCTTTTCCTTTCTCAGCGAATCTGTAGTTGATCTTGTATCTGGTATGCCAAAGACGCTCACTTCTGTTAGACTAAAGGGTTTTGATAAACCCATTTTCCAAAAATGAAAAGAACTAATACAAAGAACTAAAAAACAAAAAACTAAACATCAAACACATCATTTAAATACAAAAACTTAGTAAATAGCGTTTTTATATATTAATCCCCCACAGATCCTACCTTTACGTAGCAAATTCCAAATTGTAAGACATACTTCTCTGGTTCTATAATGCAAAAGCTAATTAGCAATACAAATTACTTTTGGAACATATCACTTTCAACCAGGAAAAAAAAGAAAAAGAAAAAGAAATTAGTCTTTTTAATACTGTTTTCATACTACCAAAACCAGTAAGAAAACATATAAAATTTTATACATACAGGAAAACCCACAACACGTGCACACATAGATCTTATATGTTTAATTAAATGGTATTTATTTATTTATTTATTTATTTATTATTTATTTATTTATTCTCAAGTTGGCTAATATACAGTGTGGTCTTGGCTTCAGGAGTAGGACCCAGTGATTCATGTCTCACATGTAACACTTGGCGCTCATTCCAAAAAGTGCCCTCCTTAATGCCTGTCACCCACTTAACCCACCCCTCCACCCCCATCAACCCTCAGTGTGCTCTCCGCATGTAAGAGTCTCTTATGGTTTACTTTCCTCCCTGTTTTTATCTTATTTGTCCTCTTCCCCTATGTTCATCTATTAAGTTTCTCAAATTCCACATAGGAGTGAAATCCTATAGTATCTTTCTTTCTCTAACTGACTTGTTTCACTTAAAATAATACCCTCCAGTTCCATCCACATTGTTGCAAATGGCAAGATTTGATTCTTTTTCATTGCTGAGTAGTATTCCAGTGTGTGTGTGTGTGTGTGTGTGTGTGTGTGTGTGTGTGTGTGTGTATACCACATCTTCTTAATCCATTCATCAGTTGATGGACATTTTGACTCTTTCTATAATTTGCCTACTGCTATACACATTTCATGTGCTCCTTTGAATCAGCATTTTTGTATCCTTTGGATAAATTCCTAGCAGTGTAGTTGCTGGATCATAGGGTAGTTCTAGTTGTAATTTTTCGAGGAACCGCACACTGTTTTCCAGAGTGGTTGCACCAGTTTGCATTCCTACCAACAATGCAATAGGATCCCCCTTTCTCCACATCCTCACCAACATCTGTTGTTTCCTGAGTTTTTAATTTTTGGCCATCTGACTGGTGTCATTAATTTTTTTTAAGAAAACAACATTCCTCAGAGGAATAAGATATTCAATGTTTTCAACAGGTTTGTAAAGCCACCTTTGGTCACTGACTCACAAGTGTATTTAAATTTCTTTCTGGCAAATCCAGTTTGTGATTCCAAATTTCATGTTTATTTTATTGTCCTTATAAATGAAATCAATGATCAAACATTAATTCATGGATTTAATATTATGTTTAATAAGTGATTGAATTTTGACACCAGCCCTATCGACACAATCCCTAAACTTTCTGATCCCCTCCACATATGTACGCATGGCCAAATTTTGTATGCTCATAAAAATGGAAGGTTAGCCTTCCTCTTTTATAATATATTTGTGAATATCTTTAGTTCCATCCCATTTTCTCTGCTAGTGTCTTATCGACTCCATTGCCCTGAAACTTCCTCATTTCGCTCTTAGTAGGATTTCTGTTGTCAAGAAATATATTTACAGAAACAGCTTCACCTCGGACCTTTCCATTATGCAATCCACGCATCATTCAGGCCATTATTTCAACTGCATAGTCAGTAAACAGCCCCTCTGACAATGTTGACCTCCCAGGCTGAGCCACACGTCCCTGAAAGCCACAGAGTTTCTACCATATCACAGCTTTGGCAGTGCTAGTGCTTGCTCTGTACCTACAGGTGTGAGCAGGCATGCTGTGGCACACACCCACCAACTCACGCTCAGAGTGATTTCTCTATCTACTCTTCTGTTATACATATATTCAGCTTTTGCATACACTCGACTCTATTGGTCACATTTCACTTCTAAGTGCTTCTGAGTACAGGAGTTACACCCCCTCTTTTCAATGCCTCTTATGCCCTGAGAATCCACAAGTATCTTATCCTTGTGCTGTTGTTACTTGACAGAGCCTATGAAAAACATCGAGACAGAAAACAGAGTATCTTTGAACATGCGGTGTCTTGTCTGAAATACTCTTTACTCCCTTCCATGTGGTCAAATCTTCAATATCACAGAAAGTTAGTTGCAGAATACTTTTCCACAGCCTGCCTTTGTGTGACGTATGCTGCTAACACAGCCTGGACTCACCTTAACCCATATCTTATCACACTACACCATGGTGTCTATGCCTTATTTTCCCAAAGACCACAAGTGTCTTGATGAGCTATGCTTACTTATCTTTGCAACATAGGACTAACACAGTAATAAGCTGCATATACTAACGTACTAAATGTTAATTCAGTGAATAAGTAAGTGGGGTAGAATTTATGCTACTTCCTAGAACTTCTACTTACTCTCTATCACAGGTATTAAAGCACAAAATAATGCTTAAGGGATAACCAAGGTAAGTATCTTTTTTTTTTTTTTACTTTTCTAAGAGTCATAATTTTTTTTTCAATGTTTTTATTTATTTTTGGGACAGAGAGAGACAGAGCATGAACGGGGGAGGGGCAGAGAGAGAGGGAGACACAGAATCGGAAACAGGCTCCAGGCTCTGAGCCATCAGCCCAGAGCCTGACGCGGGGCTCGAACTCACGGACCGCGAGATCGTGACCTGGCTGAAGTCGGACGCTTAACCGACTGCGCCACCCAGGCGCCCCTAAGAGTCATAATTTTTAAAGTGAATGAAGAAAAGGAGCACCAGGTGATGTATGGAAGTGTTATCACTATATTGTACACCTGCAACTAATATTATACTGTATGTTGACCAGCTGGAATTTAAATAAAAAAGCTTTTAAAAAAGAGAGAAGTGTGTGTGGAAGATATAAAATACAAGCAATTAGAATCCAGTATTTTTTAAATAAACACAATGGAAAAACTTTAATGGTTAATAGAGTTGGATTTCCATCTTTTCTACTTTTTTTATTTAAAAAAATTTTTTTAATCTTCTATTTATTTTTGAGACAGAGAGAGACAGAGCATGAACGGGGAAGGGTCAGAGAGAGGGAGACACAGAATCTGAAACAGGCTCCAGGCTCTGAGCTGTCAGCACAGAGCCTGACACGGGGCTCGAACTCGCAGACCGCAAGATCATGACCTGAGCCAAAGTCGGACGCTCAACCGACTGAGCCACCCAGGCGCCCCTGTCTTTTCTACCCTTACCGGCAGCCCTCCTCAACACTAGACTCAACCATCTGCAATTCAAACTAAAAACTGCTCGTTTTAAATTACAGTCACATTAGTGAATTCGGTTAACAAGTATTAAAATGGTAATTATTTTTTTATTTAATTATTTTCTTTGTCTTTTGGGAATCTTTGATTGTTCTTTTGGCATCAATGTTACAAAAAACCCAATAAAATTCAACCATCGCACTTCTATACTCGGTTAGATTTGGAAATTTCTTCTTCTAAGAAATAATTTTCTTATGACAGCAAGTATAGGTCTACACGCCTATTATCTTTTGCAGGGGGTAAGTTGCAATTAAACTGAATTTTGTTAAAAGCATAGATAGTCACAGCCATCTAAGAAAAAAACTAAAGATTGCTTAGTTGTCAAAGCAAAAGAAACAGAACACCTATCAGCTGTAACTTTATTGAAAATTCTTTCAGGAATCAAAACTACAATTACTTCCTCAAACTTCAGAGCCACATTCTTACGTCTTACTTTTATTTTCTAAGTTGATGTAATCTTCACCATCTGATTTGGGACTTTTTCTATTTTATCGGTCCGTTTTTCCCGAAGTCAATTTTTCTGAAGTCTATGATCATCAGAGGTAGTACTTCTGTTAACATTTTATAAAGGGCTCAGCCAGCATCAATTACATGACAAAGTATCCAGACGTAAGGGATATTGTGAAAACACACATGAAAAGAAGAAACTAGGTAGAGTTTAATGGTCAGAAGAATGCAAATGTGTCCTTTGATATGATAGATATAAATAAAAACTGGGAAGTGAAAATTTATTGGGGTTAGAAGTTATCCAACATTGTTTGTTTTCTGAAAAACTTTACATGAAGATAAAAAGTGAGTGTAATAAATATTTATTCGGGACACTGATACTGAAAGAGAATAAAATAAAGGATGCTATGAGGAAGAAGCTTGTAGCGATAAACTCTGTTATTTATATGATAAAATTCCCTATAATAATACATGAATAACAATGGGAGAAGGGAGAATTGTGGCACTTTTTCTATGTTAGTTTGCTCCTAAAGTTGTGAATTTTTTATTCAATTGTGTAATTTTTGTTTGTTAGGGTGTTTAAATCAGGTTAGAGTGTTGTATTACGGTTTTCTTATGTTTCATGTTTGGTTTTTGTGGGAGAATTTTCATCAGCTTAAATGTTTGAATTCTCATTTTCTATGTTCTTCCTGTAATATCTGAAAATACGTGACACACACTTTTTAAAGAGTGGAGTGGTAGTTGGTTGATTTTTTGGGTTCCTAGGTCAAGAGTGGCCTCTTCTGTCAAGAGAATGCAATGCAGCACCTTCAATGAATGGATCTGGGAGACAGAAAAGGGTTTTTGTGGGTTTTTTTTAAATGTTTCTTTTTGAGAGAGAGAGAAAGAGAGAGCACAAGCAGGGGAGGGACAGAGAGTGAGAGAATCTGAAGCAGGCTCTATGCTGATAGCTCAGAGTCTGACAGAGGGCTCGAACCCATGGACTGCGAGATCATGACCTGAGCCAAAGTCAGACGCTAAACCAACTGAGCCACCCAGGTGCCCCTGTTTTGTTTTTTAAATGTCATTTTGTCTAACATATTATAACACCCTCCCCGCTTCACGTGCATTTATCTGCTTCTTTTTTGAATCAGCTAACTAGGGTTACAAAATGCATTTTTATTACCAACAACCATTGACGACTTCTCTCTACCCAAACAAGCATGAACTCACTGGCTTTATGTTCAACTTCAGTTAATTTTCTAGAAGGGAATCTAGGAGGAAGTAAAGAATCCCTTTTACTTATACATCTGGTGGAATCTCATCTCATCGGAATTCAAATACAGATTGAAACAGGTATTATTTCGCCATTGTTGCAAAATGTAAGAGAAAACACCTAAAAAATTTGGTCCCTGTCCAGCATTTATTTCAGTGACAGAAAATAACAAAAACACTTGCCAGTATTACCAAGCAGAGGGTTTTAAAGTTACACATTAATCTCTTTTTCTTTTATTACTTCTTCTTGACCAGAAAGTGTCATTCTAGCATTATGTGTCCTATCCAGTTTTTAGTCCTCCATTGTTTCTCTATATCCATTGCTATGTAGTTCTTTTAAATGTTTAAAGAAAGATTAAAAACTACACTATTGTGAGATTCTTATCAAGATTCTTATCATTGTTAGAATATCATTTTATGCCCCTGTCTGTTCCTTCACAATATTTCCCCGGCGCCTCAGAAAGTATATACAGCTGTCACACACACACCCCCCCCCCCAACCCCCATCTGTGGTTTCAGTTGTCCAAGGTCAACTGCAGCCTGGAAGCAGATGATCCTCCATCTGACATTGTCAGAAGTAGCCTAACACTAAGTCACAGTGCCTACCTCAATCACCTCACTTCATCTCGTCACATAGGCATTTTCCCCATCTCACATCAGCACAAGAATGAGGGGCTCCTGGGTGGCTCAGCTGCTTAGGTGTCCAACTCTTGATTTCAGCTCAGGTCATGATCTCAAGGTCATGAGATCTAGCCCTGCATCAGATTCTATGTTGAGCATGAAGTCTGCTTGGGATTCTCTGTCTCTGTCTCTGCCCTCCCATACTCATGCTTTCTCTCTCTCAAAATAAGTAAAAACAACAACAAAAAAAAACAAACATAAACACACACACACAAACAAAAGAAAGAAGGATGAGTACCCTACAAGATATTTTGAGAGAGACCACATTCACATAACTTTTTTTTTTTAATTTTTTTTCAACGTTTTTTATTTATTTTTGGGACAGAGAGAGACAGAGCATGAACGGGGGAGGGGCAGAGAGAGAGGGAGACACAGAATCGGAAACAGGCTCCAGGCTCTGAGCCATCAGCCCAGAGCCCGACGCGGGGCTCGAACTCACGGACCGCGAGATCGTGACCTGGCTGAAGTCGGACGCTTAACCGACTGCGCCACCCAGGCGCCCCTCACATAACTTTTATTATAGTATATTATTATAATTTTTCCATTTTATTATTAGTTATTGTAATTAATCTCTTACTGTGTCTAACTTATAAATTGAACTTAAGGGGCGCCTCCGACTTCAGCCAGGTCACGATCTCGCGGTCCGTCAGTTCGAGCCCCGCGTCGGGCTCTGGGCTGATGGCTCGGAGCCTGGAGCTTGTGTCCGATTCTGTGTCTCCCTCTCTCTCTGCTCCTCCCCCGTTCATGCTCTGTCTCTCTCTGTCCCAAAAATAAATAAACGTTGAAAAAAAAATTTTTTTAATTGAACTTAATTAGTGGTAGTATATATAGAGAAAACAGGATATATAGGATTTTGTACTTATCCCCCACAGATAAGGGTGAATTGTACATGACTTTGAGATTTTCATTATTTTTTATGGATGTACAAGACATATTTAGATGTTAAGAGTATTAACTCATGTCTATCATGTAGCTTATAAGTATATTTTTCAGTTTATCTTTGTCTTCCTTTTTTAAAACTTAATTTTTGTCAGGGTTTAATTATAAACCATCACAAATTTCCTGAAAAGATTTTGCTTTAAAAAGTCTTTCACATTTTTTTGCTTTAAAAAAAAAAAGCCTTTTTTTGCTCTGAAAAGTCCTTCATATTCTGATTCTGTTACTGCATTTTCATTGTTTTTTTCAGTTTATATTTCTCATTTTATTTTCCTTTTTGGGTATATGTTGGTATATAGCGTGAAGGGAATACGCAATTCTATAATTTTCCAAATTATACAATTATTATAAAACAAACTGTCTTTTCTTAGATTATTTGAAATGTCACTTGAAAAAGAGAGGGAAACAAACCACAAGACACTCTTAACGATGAATAACAAACTGAGGGTTGATGGAGGAAGATGGTAGGAGATGGGCTAGATGGGTGATAGGTATTAAGGAGGGCACCTGTTGGGATGAACACTGGGTGTTGTATGTAAATGACGAATCAACTGAATTCTACTCCTGAAACCAATATTGCACTGTAAGTTAACTAAAATTTAAAGTAAAAAAGAAAAAAAGAAAAAGAAAAGAAAAAAAGCAATGTCATTTGAATGAGAACGACTATTCATATTTTTATAAGTTTGTGTGTTATTTTAAAATATGGCAGTAAAAGCTTAACTCGGTAAAATTTTCACTTATTATTATTCATAAAAAGTTCTCTTACTTATTTCACTTTCATCCAGATAGACTCTACACCAAACTCCTAAGTAGTTTAATATTAAATGAATATTTAAGGAATGAAAGCCAAGTGCTGGGACTTGTCTACGTAAAACCCTTATCTTTTCCTTAACTTCTTGGTAACATGACAAAGGAGTCTAGGAAAGGTTCTCTAACAACATAATTAAGATGGGCTCACTCAGTCAGCAAGAGACTGCATGAGGATATAAAATCACACTTTTCAATGCATTTTTTTCATGTTTCCTCACATTCTGCTATGGGTGTGCATAATCAATTATCAGAAGACTTCCTGAGTGATAAGAAATATTTCAATCGCTTTGATGTAGTGCATTTCATTACCTATTAAGAGTTAGGTAAGTATTCTCAGCCCTCATTAAACTAAAACTTACGAAAACTGCTTCATAGCCCCCGCTCGAGTCTTAATCCATCAATAACTACAACACTGGCTCTCTAGCTTCGATTTTGGCTCCCTATTTATCTCCCTTTCTTAACTGAAAGCTCACATAGGAATAAAAAAATGTTTCTTGCATATTAAACGTTCACTTTTAGTGGGATGATTTTAATTAGTCAATCTGTTCTATCTCCAGAGCCATAAGTTCTAGGATTTTTTATCCTTTAGCACAGAACATGAATGTTCTAGGGCTTAGAAAAATAAAATAAAAATGATAAAAGAAAGGCAAAGAGTTTAGCACCATTGAGACACCTTCAATTTGTTCAAAACAAAGAGCAAATTAAATATAGTGTTATGCTTACATTACAGTAAGTATTAGATGTAAGGAATATAGTGGGGAAAGCATAATAATGTAAGAGATAATAAATTTAATTTTAACCACCTTTACTCAGCATTTAATGCCAGACATGTTCCAAGCTCTTAGATGATGCTAATGGTGGATACATGATAGATGAAAGATAAGTAGATACAAAGACGATAGATGATAGATAGATAGATAGAAAACTATAGGTGAGAGAGAGAGAGGGATAATAGATTGAATGGTATGGGTTTTCCTTGGCAAATGATACACAAAAATATCGAGAATTTCACTGTTCCACAAAGCCCACCACTACCATTTTAGCTTCAATTTCACATTGAGATTGGCCATTTTTGAAGAATCTTATATGTCCCTAAAAGTATTTTTTATTTTAAGTGTGTGTCTAGTCCCCACAGCACTAGGCTTTTTTGCATTCCCTTCTTCCTGACTGAGAGCCCTCAATCAATGTTTTTGAGGAAGTAACTGAGAAGATCCCTGAAGTGCTGTTACTTGTTTAGTGACAATCAGCTAGTTCAGTATGATAGCCTCAGTTCCCAGACATCTTCCATATTTCCTTGTAAAGCGAAGGTAAACAAAATGGAGTCTGAGAGGATCTACTCATTGACTTGGGTCTTCTTTTTGAAGTTACAATTTTCTAGTTTCCATGAGTTTACCTTCCACATAACCAACGTGTAGAGAAGAGCAACCTTATTATTCACTAATATATATTCATAGATCCTTAAAAGTAGAGGCCAAATATATAACATGGGTTATAAAATTATTCCTTGAGTTCACCTGAATATAACTGGGTTAATATAAAAAAAATCCTTGGGCAATCTATGTCTTAATTTCATGGCATTTATTCGTTAATTTTTTTGGCTTTCTTTCTTTCTTTCATATACAATCAAGAACTAATTTTACTGTGTGAATTGCAGCTATGATCTTTGCTGTAAGAGAAAAATGAGAAACAGAAATGAAAGCTGTATATTTGGCTTAATCACGTAGGAGTAAATAAGACAGTTTGAATCATCTACAAGATACCATGATAGGCACTGAGTTAAACCAAGGTCTCAGACATATTCATTTAATATTTCTTCAATTAAACAAAAGCAAGCACAAGTCCAGAATTGAGGACAAATGTGACCATGCTGTTACAACTATTTCTTTCTCTAAAATTCCAAGGGAAGACAAACTAAGTGTTGCAAATGTTTTTCAGTTAAAATATTTAGTCAGCCATACTGACATGCAAACTATAATTTCCACCTAAAATAGCCATTTTTTGTTCACATACTTTGCAACGTCATTGATATTGTCTCCTTACCAAAGCCTTGAAGCTATTTAAGCCCTGAACTATCTCACAACAGAAAAATAAAGACACCACTGTGACCATATTGGTTTAGAAGTCTGCTGACTAGAGAGGATGTTGGGTGACCAATAAGTCAATCTACCCCAAACCCATCACCTTCTCAAGGTATTGCCCAATCAATCTCTCCTTATATTTAAACATCCTGGGGGGGGGGGGGACGGGGAAGACTTATCTAAACCTCCTTTCTCCATCTCATAAGCCACTATAACCTAACTTTTGTTCTTTTTAAAAGCATTTTTTTTAGTGTAGTTGACATACAATGCTGCATTAGTGCCGGGTATTTGATAGAGTGATTCCACAAGTCTATACAACATACTGTGCTCACCATAAGTGGAGCCACAAGCTCTCACCGTACGATGCTATTTCAACACCATATTCCTTATGCTGTGCCTTTCATCCCTGTAACTTACTCATTCCATAGCTGGAAGCTTGTATCTCCCACTCTCCTTACACCATTTTGCTCATCTCCCCAACTCCCCCCCCCCCCCCCCCCCCCCCCCCCCCCGCTCTGGCAACCATCAATTTGTTCTGTGTGTTTACGGCTCTGTTTCTGCTTTTTGTTTATTTATTCTTTTGTTTTGTTTTGGTGTTTGTTTTGGGGGGGCTTTTTTTAGATTCCACGTATCAGTGAAACCATATCTTTCACTCAGTCTGACCTACTTCACTTACAAGCCATTAAAAAAAAAAAAATGAGATCATGCCATTTGCAACAACGTGGGTGGACCTAACTTTTGTTCTTTTACCGTCTCATTAAAACTGGTAAAGCCAAGATCACAAATCGTATCCCTGCGGCTAAATCCAATGGATATTCTTTAGCATTCGCCATATTTATCATTCCATCATTCTTGAAATACTGTATTCCAAAAGTTCCTAAGATATCAATTTTCCTCCTTCTTTCCTTCTACAGGACTATATAACAATGCATTCTTCTGTGGCTCCATTTATCCATATGCCTCATTTCGTTTTATAATTTTTTTTTAATTTTTTTTTCAACGTTTATTTATTTTGGGGACAGAGAGAGACAGAGCATGAACGGGTGAGGGGCAGAGAGAGAGGGAGACACAGAATCGGAAACAGACTCCAGGCTCTGAGCCATGAGCCCAGAGCCTGACGCGGGGCTCGAACTCACGGACCCCAAGATGGTGACCTGGCTGAAGTCGGACGCCTAACCGACTGCGCCACCCAGGCGCCCCCATATGCCTCATTTCGATATTGCTGCTGCTCGGATCTTCTTCTCCAGCAGGATCCTCCTTTACTAACCTTTACTAATGAAAGGAGATTGTCAGCTATATTTTGCTGACTTTGTATTTTTGTATCGTATATAAATTTGTATTACACCTGCACAACGTGTCAGCAAAATAGTTATCAGTTGCACAAGCAGATAGCCGGGTGTGATCTTGACATCTCGTCACAGAGAAATGAAAGTGACATATGACAGTTATAGTGGCTTTTATTTTGGTCTCCAACTGATTGAAACGTGATTGCTTTTCACTCCATTCCAAGTGTGCAAACTATGTAAATATAGGCAAAATGATGTTTCTATGCTCACGAATTTTTCATACCCACTCTCCCCCTTGTTGCTGTGTTCTATTTTCAGTAACACTGTTGCTGAATGGGTTTTTTTAATGGTTATAAGAAGAGTCGATTGTAAGTTTCTTTATCAGAACGTTTAATGTATCACTGGCTGGGACTAGAGAAATGAAATGCAGAAGAGAAAATGTCTTTTGATTTACGGCTAAGTCGGTATAAGTCTCTCACAATCCCCCAACATTCCTTCTTCTATCTTTTCCACAGACATTTTTGGAACAATGAAACACCTTGGTAGGCCCTAGGAAGAACTACATCATCATATGTTCTCTTAATTCCATGCTATCGGTTGTGTGTGTGTGTTTAGTTACTTTCTCTCTGGTCCATTCACAGACTGAGAGGCATTAACAGCAACATGAATCTGAATTTGTAGGAGAGGACTTTTCAATAGTGTTTTTTTTTCTCATTCCCTTCTATTTCATTTGGGAGTATTTTTTAGAAGCTATTTTTACAGGTGAAAATAAAGTACAATTGCAGAACTAATTTTATGAGAATTTTTGTTTAAGCCACGTTTGCTCTATTGTTGAGTTAAAAGGAGAAGTTTATAAAACGGAAGGGTCTGAGCATTCTATTCTCATTAAACCAACTGGACTCTGATTTTAGAGCATGTTACCAGCTGGGTATTTCAGATATACCAAATTTATTATACCAAAAATTTGTCATTCTGGAATTCCAGAAACCTTTTATTCCTCCTGTATTCCCCACTGAGTGGAGTTATCAGCCAACTAGATGTCCAGCCATATCACTGGACTTAGTCCATGATTCTAATCACCCGATTCAAATAGGAAAAAAAAAAGAGCCCCTCTTTATTCCATCTCCTTTCAGTCAAAAGTTGAGTGATTACTTAGTGACTATTCCTTTCTGTGTGCTGTTTTCTTGAGTATTCCTTTCTGTGTGCTGTTTTCTCTGTTGAAAACTTCTTAGGCATAACATTGACTTCTGGCAAATTCTAACTCAATCCTTCAGATCTGAATTCTTAATGTTTATTTATTTATTTATTTATTTATTTATTTATTTAATATATGAAATTTGTTGTCAAATTGGTTTCCATACAACACCCAGTGCTCATCCCAAAAAATGCCCTCTTCAATGCCCATCGCCTACCCTCCCCTCCCTTCCACCCCCCATCAACCCTCAGTTTGTTCTCAGTTTTTAAGAGTCTCTTATGCTTTGGCTCTGAATTCTTTATTCTCTCATGAATCCTGTGCTGTGCCCTGATTCCCCTCTCAGGAATGTTGATGCATGACATCTCTGAGATTTCCACCCAGAAGAATTGCCCTCAGCTAAAGACATCTGCCTCGCCGGGGATCACTACCCTTCCTACTGGATAGCTACATCCCTTGTCTGGGTGATACGAGAGAGATAAAGACCTGGCACTCACCCCCCACTGGGGATTATTCTGAAGGACCTTCCCAGCTTCAGAGATTCCCATGAAGTTGGCTAAATCTTGAAGTTGGTTGTGAGTTCACTGCAGCTCATTGGATCCAATACTGTCTTTTTTTCCCACAGAGTGCTGGTCCCAAGAGCATTTTTGATACAATAACCTCTGTCTCAGACACTATTTCTCTTGGAAACTGATTTGCAACATATTCAAAAAGCAATCTGAGACTTCTGCTACATATCAAGATGTAATTCTAGAAATCCACTGGAATTGCTCTTCTGGTTCGGCCTTAAATCTGAGTTGTGTCCCTTACATATACTCCCCAAAGAACATGTTCTTTAGCTGTCACTGCAATTCTACCACAAAACTATAGTTTATATACGATATATATATATATATATATCGGGTATATATATATCGGGTATATATATCGGGTATATATATATATATATATAGGGTATATATATCGGGTGTATATATATATATATATATATATATATCGGGTATATATATCGGGTATATATATATATATATATATATATATATACTGTGTGTGTATATGTATATATATATGCCTGTATAGTCTTCTGAATTCCAGAATATTTTGTATGAATATGGAGTCGTTAATTTTTTTTATTCACTATTTTCCAAGGCTTCTAGTATAATCTTACCTGCCATTAGATGAGCAGGTATATGAGACGATACATATGCTAGTGTGTTTGGGAGCACGGACTCTGACATTAAGGTGTCAGAGTTCAAATTCCAGCTCTGTCACTGACAAGTTCCACGACTTTGCAAAGCTTCACTTAGCCTCTTCTTTCTTCTATGAAATATATGAAATATTGCCATCTACCTTGTTGGTTTGAGAATAGATTTGATTAACACATACAAATCACTTAGAATGGCACTTGACAAAGAGTGAATTTTAAATATGTGCTTGGTATTATTTTGTTCAGGTTTTTTAAAAAAAAATCTCTATGCTTTCTTGAGGAATATATTTGATTTGTGGCACCTTTCTTTGTGCAGGAAAAATTAGTGAATAATTGTAGGGGCATCTATGCTCTTGTCAGCCAGCATGGATCCTTCCATCTGAAAACTTCCGACCCTTCAAAATATACACTTATAGCTAAGGTGGCCATATTTGAGGGCTTAGTCCTCCCTAGCTAGACCTTATTTATTATATTTTCTAGTAAAAATTAGATAAGAACCTCTCCTATAATAAAAGCTATAAGATGAAGGCCTGAGAGTAGTTGTTGTCAGTGTTTGCAATTATATGGAAGGAATCTATCTTCATGAAAAAAAGGAATAAAACCCACATGGAAAGAGAAAGGCAGAGAAAAGCAGTGCAGGCAGCTGGTAGACTTGAATTCCATAGCTCATTTTCCCTGTGGCTAAGCTCTGTCGCTACCTTTCCTATGGTTTGTTTATTCAAACTCTTCTTCAATTATACATAATAACCAAGTATATTTCCAAAAGTTTTCCCACTTTTCCAAGCCAGATTGAATTCTGTTTCTGTTACTTGTAGAACAGGCAAAAAGAAAGGAAGATCGTAAAGAAAGTGTGTAGAGAATTGGATGGAAAAGGAAGGGAATAGAACAGTGTGGAAGAGGGGCACCTGGGTGGCTCAGTCAGTTAAGTGTCCGACTTTGGCTCAGGTCACGATCTCACGGCTTATAAGTTCGAGCTCCACATGGGGCTCTGTACTGACAGCTCAGAGCCTGAAGCCTGCTTCTGATTCTGTGTCTCCCTCTCTCTCTGCCCTCCCCCCACTTGTGCTCTGACTCTCTCTCTCTCAAAAACAATTTAAAAACATTAAAAAAATTTTACAAAAAAAAAGGAAAGGGTTAAAGACATAAAAAGGAAAATAGATTAAGGAGGTAAAGAAGTTAATCTTATATTATGATGTATATATGTATGAATAGTATGCATTTATATGTATGAATAGTATGCATTTCAATCGCCAACATTTCTACATCGTATCATCATTATTTATAATAAGACTACTTTTAAGTCATATAATGTTCCACTGTTTACAAGAAGCTTAAGATTTTTCTTCTTGTCTATAACAATAGCTAACCCCAATGGAACACTTACTCTGATCTAGCCATTCTTCTAAATGATTCAAACATGCGATCCTGTTTAATCCTTAAACAGCTAGGAGCTACAGCTATTATCATCCCAATCTTATGAATCAGGAAACTGAGACTTACAGATGAAAAACGTGCCAGATGGCAAATATGTAAAGGGTGTAATGGAAGATATTTGAGCCCAGGCCTCCTATCTATCTTACAGCAAAAGCTTTCTTTACCACAGATAAAAAAAAAAAAAAAAGTAGTAAGGATATATATATATAAGATTTGAAAAACATAACACGCCCAAGTTTTAACTGATGTATACAAAACACTGCAAGATTTCAACCCAGTTCTCTCAAGAACTAATGGAACAAACAGACAAAACTCCCAAAAGGTAGACTCAGAATAGCCAACACATTACTGAAGGAGAACAAAGGTGGAGGACCAAGACTGACTTCGAGACTTACGAAAACGCTAATACTCAAGACAATGTGGTTTGGGTGAGGGAACAGACAAAACAGAGAGCCCAGAAGTAGGTCCACGTAAGTACAGCTGACTGATCTTTGAGAAAGGAAAAAAGGCAATTCGAAGGAGAAGGGGTAGTCTTCCCACCACATAATGCTAAACCAACTGGACATCCACGCGCAAACAAAACAAAACAAAAACAAAAACAAAGACAAAGACAAAAAAAAAGACTTTAAACACAGATCTTACACCCATCACAAGAATGAATGAGCTCTAATAGCTATATATTTACATATGAACATATAAGCGATTCTCAGATGTTTTCATTTATTTTATACAAAAGCAAAGATGGATGAGGCAGGCCTTAAGGGAGTTGGAGAACCAGTGAGGATATAGCCGCCAACTGAGACAAAACACACCTATGTCAATAAATCAAATGTCGTCCTAAATGGAATGAATGCTCTTTAATGAAAATTTAAAGCTGAAAAAGATGAGGGAGAAATTAGAGATCCATAAAGGAGACTAAAACTACAGGACCTGGGTGATAGGAAGAAAACCAAGAGAGAGCAGAACCATTCAAAGTAAATAATACTACATCCAAAGATGATGATGATGATGATGACGACGATGACGACAGCAAAGTGTCAAGAAGCAGGAAATAAGTAACATAGAAAAATTCTGTCCATAGGACAAATCATACAAATATTGAAGTAAACTGGATTTATGGATTAAACAGACTGCCTAACACAGAAACATATATAAAAAAAAATCAAAGTCAATGAATGACAAATAGACCATTAGTGCTTTAAACAAAGCAGTCTTGATAAAGAGGAGAAAAAGAAAAGGCAAACAACAATGTTCTGAGTGAGTATTGGAATGTGAGAAAGTACATAATCCGTATAGATTCTTCCCTCAAGTACGTTTACTTTGAAAAGAAACCTATATAAGGTGTGAATTGAAAGGGCTTCTACATGAGTAGAAGCAGATGGGAAGAGATGCACAGGTATGTTCATGTCCATTTTGAAAGAAAGAGATAGAAAGCCAGCAGGGGAGGAGCAGAGAGAGACGGGACAGACTCCCAAGCAGGTTCCGCACCGCAGGGTCAGCACGGAACCTAATGCAAGGCTCAAACCCAAGAACCATGAGATCATGACCTGAGACAAAATCAAGAGTCGGATGCTTCACCAACAGAACTACGCAGGTGCCCCTGGAAAGGAATATATTTGTTTCATTTTTTAAAAATTCACATCCAAGTTAGCATTAGTGCAGTAATTATTTCAGGAGTAGAATCCAGTGATTCATCCCCTACATGTAACACCCAGTGTTCATCCCCACAAGTGTCCTCCTTAATGCCCTTTGCCCATTTAGCCCATCCCCCCCCACCCACAACCCCTCCAGCAATCCTCACTTTGTCCTCTATATTTAAGAGTCACTTATGTTTTGTCCCCGTCCCTGTTTTTATATTATTTTTGCTTCCTTTCCCTTATGTTCATTTGTTTGTATCTTAGATTCCACATATGAGTGATATCATATGATATTTGTCTTTCTTTGACTGACTTATTTCACTTAGCATAATACACTCTAGTTCCGTCCACCTTGTTACAAGTGGCAAGATTTCATTCTTTTTGACTGCTGAGTAATCCTCCATTGTATATATACACCACATCTTCTTTATCCATTCATCTGTCGATAGACATTTGGATAACATATTTTAAATGGAAGTGGTTACCTGTATGTGATGGGAGAGTTAATAGCATAAAAACTTGAAACAATTTGAGGAGTAGTCAGGAGTTGATCCAAAGTCTGCTCAAGAGTAATATTTATTTATTTATTTATTTATTTATTTATTTATGTATTTGTTTAGAGTGAGAGAGAACAGCGTGTACACAAGCAGGATTTGAAATAACTGGGTTTTTATTTAGGTGTTAAGATACTCAGGGCCACGTGGATCTTTTCCTCTTACCCAAATTTGTCCTGCAATTCCTTTCTTTAAATTTTTTTACTATTATTATTATTTTTAATTTGAGAGAGAGAGAGAAAGAGAGTGAGTGAGGGAAGCGGCAGAGGAAGAAAAAGAGAGAATCTTAAGCAGTCTCCACCCTCAGCACAGAGCCCAATGCCAGGCTCGATCCCACGACCCTGAACTGAAATCAAGGGTCAGACACAACCGACTGAGTCACCCGGTCACCCCCAAAAGTAATCTTTAACAGAAAATACTCTTTTCACCGAGAAGAGAAGCAAGGAATTGAAGATAATAGTGAAATTGATATTTAAATCTGCTAGGAAGGCTTCTGTAAGCAATTTGGGAAAATAGGTGACTTCAGAAATTTATTTTATTTTTTTTAATTTTATGTTTTTGTTACTATTAATACTCCTTTGTAGTTTTCACATCCTTTGTATGCTATGTGTTAAATTATTTAATACTTATATTTCCCACTGTATTTGTTCTAAAGGTTTATTTCCATAGGGTCACAACTATAAATGAATAAATAGACTCTGAAATGTAAAAGACAGCCAAAAAGACTAAGTAGTCATGACAAATAATGTTTATTAGTTCATTTATACAATTCTCATGAAATCGAACAGGTTCTGAATTTGTAACTTTTTGGTGCTGCTCTGATATTTCTGCTAAAACTCTAGGCTTTGCCTTCGTCTATCATAAAGTCATTTGACAGTTTCTGCTATGAGATGAAAGGGTTACAAATAACATGAAAAAAACAATAGAACAAAGACAAGCAGGTCTTGCGTCTGGAATGTTATTGAGATGTGACCCTCATAGCTTTTCTCATAACTTTCTTCTGATTTTTAGTGGACAGCCTTCTCACACAGGCATGAAGAGGGTATGGTGCAGTTATCAGTACCAAGAGTGTGTGCCTTTACATACACACATTTTCCCTGGAAATCCAGACTTGGCTCTGGTAAACCCCTGAGAAATTTAGAAAACACAGGTCACCAGCCATACTCATTATGTGTATACTAAATAGCATTACTTAAGAACTACTACGTGAAATTCACCACACTTAGCACTGTCAAGAACTCAAGGCAGTAAAGACACTCTCCCTCTTGCATAAAGACCTCATGCATTTACAGAAGAGATAAGATAGGCATGATGTGACAATTATTTACAAGTGGGAAAATACACACCAGTGTAAAAAGAAAGAGAACGCTCTGGCTGGAAAACTATGGCAATAGCATGAAAGGACATATGACCTGGGATATAAAATTATGGTTTAATACAGATTGGTATGATGGAAACCATTCAGCTATGCATGTACAGCTGCAATTGGAGGAGAGATATTTTGCTTGTAAATACATTACATTGGATAGCCGATATTAGTAATAAAATTTAGAATGTATATATACGTATATATACGTGTGTGTGCGTCTGTGTGTGTGATATTACAGGATGCTTCTCTCTCCTCTAATGTGTACTTCAATTTACAAAATCACCACTGACTTTAATGCCATACAGTAGATGTTATCTAATACTCGGGTTGAGTTTAGTCCCTAACTAAAGTTCTACAGCATTTTAGGTCATTGCCAATAAAACTACCTCTCATCAACTCTACAGCAAAATTGGTTGTCTAATATTGTCTGGAAAAAGGTAAAGTCTGTCTACTGAAACATTAGATGCATATTGCCAACGAAATTAGAAAAAAAAAAAGAATTCTGAACTGTGTAGGAAAAATAAATTGCCGAAATATTTTATACTTTCTTCCAGTCATTAATCACATATATATTGAGTATTCTATGTGCCAAACATTGTACAAGGCTTGAAGTAGAGGAAAACATTCAAGTCCCAAAATTCTAATAACTATAAAGATCAACCAAAGCCATCCCATGTCAGCCTGAGTCTGGTTACTAAAATTATTAAAACATGTTTTTGTTGTCATAATGTTTACAACATTCGTCATTCTCCAGAAGACTGATGAAATTTATTGTGATTGAGGGACTGTGATTTAACTATATAAAGAGATCATGATCACATAAGAAACCTGATATAATAATATCAAAGCCTTCATAAAAAAACAGCATACTTAAGCCAACTTTGAGATGGAAATAGTAAAGCCCTTTATCTTTTATAGTTTTTAACCTGAAAATGACATTGCTTATAAGGCAAAATTATCTGGCCACTTAGAATAAAAATATGCCAGAGATATATCTTGCCTTTCTGAATAGTTCGAAATGAAAGAATGTTATTTCAAAAAACAAATATGATGTTTCATTTGGCAAAGGAAGAAGAATAAAA
This sequence comes from Felis catus, assembly GCF_018350175.1. Taxonomy (NCBI): domain Eukaryota; kingdom Metazoa; phylum Chordata; class Mammalia; order Carnivora; family Felidae; genus Felis; species Felis catus. The sequence continues at coordinate 45,024,368 of NC_058374.1, forward strand.
TTCATATTTAAAGTCAGAAAAAGTAATAAAAACTGGGGCGCCTGGGTGGCTAAGTCGGCTAAGAATCCAACTCTTGACCTGGGCTCAGGTCATGATCTCATGGTTCTTGAGTTCGAACCCCCGCGTCAGGCTCTGTGCTGACAGGTAAGAGCCTGGAGCCTGCTTCAGATTCTGTCTCCTTCTCTCTCTGCCCCTCTCCCGCTCACACTCTTTCTCCCTCTCTCTCTTAAAACTAAACATTAAAAAAAGTAATAAATAAAATTGTCAACCATGAAAATAAGCATAGACTCATAATTTGAAACAATAGCACAGGCAAGACCAGAAAAATATTCGTGGTTTTTTACACATTAAAACATTTACTGTGAAATATTTAAATGACATATTAAATGAGTTAAATTATTTAAATATTACATTTTAGTGTATCAAAAATGTGACATTAAATTCAGTGATGAAAAAATAATCATTTAAACAGTATTCTGACAATTAGTTACCTAACTGAAATATACGTATTAGGAACAGATATAATTATAATTATACATAAACACACATGTACCTGCTTCAGCTTTCTCCATTATATGTCAAAACAAATTTCAAACGAATGAAGGCAATCTCTGTATACCTAAATGTTAACTTCCCGTTCATGTAATAAAGGCAAATAAACTTAAAGGGCAAATTACTAAAGGGAAAATCTGGTAAGATGTCTGAAAGAGAGGTTAGACACTTAATATATAAGAAACCATTCCAAAAATAAAAAATAAGTAAATAAATATGATAAAATGGTCAAAAGTGTTATTATAGGTTGTAGGAAAAATGGTCTCACTAAATATCAGAAGACTGTAACATAAAAGGACAAAATAAAAATAGCTATCAAAATTATCAAAACTTTGAAATATTACATTTGTCATACAGTGTTGAAGTAGATTTATATACATATTTTTTCAATAGCTATCGGATGTAAAGTTTCTCGATCACAATTGACCAGTACGTGCTTAAAACCATAAAAAGGAAAAAAAATAAAGAAAGAAAAAGAAAAAAAAAATAAAACCATAAAAAGGACTCAAATTCTTTGGCCAGGGAATGACAATTCTATACTTCTTCCCAAAAGAGCAACATAGAGGTCTTAAAGTTTACATATAATCATATTCTTGTCCATATTACTTTTCTTATCTAAAATTGTAATTAATCAGATTCTATAATTAGAGAGGCATATTTACATTAATTATAAAATACTTACGTGACTTTATGGTTTATAATATTGCTGACGGTATAATGTGAACTAACAAAGGCAAGGGGAAAAAAAAAGTCTAAATTTTGTCCCCAGTCATCTCTATTTCCTCAAGCTCTTTCAGCAAAAGCCATTGAGAAAGGAAAAGAGAACTAAATTATATATTGGAAACTTACAGCCCAGGAGAAGGAGAGGAGCCATCCTCCCACTTCCATTCATTGTCCTTCTCCCTGTAAGACAGGCCAAGCCAAGTAGGACCTACTGCAATTAATTCCATGACATTCTGCACGGAAGCAAAAAATATAAAGCTATTAATACTAAAAGCACATTACAGACCAAAAATATGGAATTTGTGTCAGGTGAGAAGTAAAGAATCACAAAAAGAAAATATCTATATCTATATCTATATCTATATCTATATCTATATCTATCCAATGATAAAAGAAACATAAAAAAATATATTTCAGTTCTTCAGTGCCCGTGCTTTTCTCAAACCAGGAATTACATACAAAGAAAAAAAGAAAGACTGCTAAGAGAAAATCTTATATTCAAGAGGACACCACACAGCAAAAATGAATTTCTTCTATTTACTCATTCTATTGCTTAATCCAACTCTGTGTCTATTCTTCCCCAGGAGACATATCATTGAACAAAAATGAGAACGCTTCCTGCTTTGGGCGATTGGGTACAGACAGAGATAAACGTACATACAAGTGATACATAAGGTGACACCAGCTATAAAAGAAACTAGAGCAGGGGACCACAGTGAGATATCATCTCAGATCTGTCAGAATGGTTGAAATCAAAACCACAAGAAACGGGGTTGGGAAGGATGTGGAGAAAAAGGAACTTTCCTTCACTGTTAGTGGGGAATGCAATGGGGCCGCCACGGTAGAGGACAGTGTGGAGGTTCCTCAAAACATTAAAAATAGAACTACCCTATGATCCAGTAGTTGCGCTGCTGGGTATTTACCCAAAGAATACAAAAACACTAATTTGGCACCCCTATTTTTATTGCAGCAGTATTTACACTAGCCAAGCTATGGAAGCAGTCCAAGTGTCCATTAATAGATGAACACATAGAGAAGATGTGGTAGGTATGAATAACGTGATGTTACTCAGCCATAAAAGAATAAAATCTTGACATTTGCAGCATGGATGGATCTAGAGGGTGTAATGCTAAGTAAAATAAGTCCGCAAGAGAAAGACAGCCACCATATAATTTCCAACATATATGGAATGTACGAAACAAAACAAATGAACAAAGAATAAAACCAGACACACCAAAAAATGGACTCTTCACTGTAAGGAGCAAACTGACGGTTACTAGAGGAGAGGTGGGGGATGGGGTGAGAGGTGAAATGGGTGATAGGGATTCAAGAGGTACGCTTATCAAAAGATAAAGAATGATTTCCTTATTTTAGCCCCTGGATTCAATAGAATAAGGTTAATTTAAATTGTTGAATCACTATGCTGTGCACCTGAAACTACTGTAACACCGTATGTTAACTATACTGCAATTAAAATAAGAAGTGGAAAGGCAAGGCAAGGCAAGGAAAGAAGAAAGGAAAGGGAAGGAGACGAGAGGAGGAGAGGGGAGGGGAGGGGAAGGAAGGGAAGGGAAGGGAAGGGAAGGGAAGGGAAGGGAAGGGAAGGGAAGGGAAGGGAAGGAAAAGGAAAAAATTAAAGCAGGTTAGACTAGGAGTACAGAGAAGGGCATTTGTGGGAGACTGGGGGTGGACACTGATGTACAAGTTGCAAATTTAAATGGGGGTGTCAGGGCAGGTCATTGAGAAGGTGGTAACTGAATGAATGCATACTTGAAGGAGGTGAAATAGTTCATGGTCACATGAGAAAAGAACATTGCATGCAGAGGGAGCAGCAAATGCAACGTTTCTACAGGAAACTGAAAAGAACAGCTTGCTGAAGTGGAGCAGGCCAGGAAAAGAGTGAAAAACGAAGCAAGGAGTACTCCTTTCTCTGTTTTTAGAGCCACAGGTGAACACTTCCTGTGACTGGTATCTACTATATATTCATATCCCAGAAGTAAAGAAGAAAATACAATCTCACCTTTAACCTACTCCTTTCTGTCTTTAAAAATGTAGCATTCAAAGAGACACAAATATCGAAACAGTCTAACCAAGAAACCATTTTCGTGGTTTGGTGGTAGCAGTGGTCATTGGATTGAACCCAGTGTTCCGGAGGACATCCACACCTGACTCCTAGGAAAGAAAATATTTTTTATTAAAAATTCAAGTCGGTTAACATACAGAGTAGTCTTGACTTCAGGAGGAGAACCCAGTGATCCGTCTCTTACCTAGGACACCCAGCATTCATCCCAAAGAGTTCTCTCCTTAATGCCCATCACTGTTTAGCCCATCCCCCGCCCATCACCTCCCCTCCAGCAGCCCTCAGTTTGTTCTCTGTGTTTAAGAGTCTCTTATGGTTTGCCTCCCTCTCTGGTTTTCTCTTATTTTTCCTTCCCTTCCCCTATGTTCATCTGTTCGGTTTCTCAAATTCCACACATGAGTGAAATCATACGATACCTGTCTCTCTTTGCCTGATTTATTTTGCCTAGCATCATACCCTCTAGTTCCACCCACATTTTTGCAAATGACAATATTTCATTCGTTTTCATTGTGAAATACACACACACACACACACACACACACGTATGTATATACGTGTATATACATATGTATATATGTATATACGTGTGTGTGCCTGTGTATATATATACACGTGTATTTATACACTCACACACACATGTATGTATATACACATACACACATACATACACATACCTCATATCTTCTTTACTCATTCACCAGTCAATGGACATTTGGGTTCTTTCCATAATTTGGCCTTGTTAATAGCACTGCTATAAACATTGGGGTGTATGTGTCCAGGAAAGAAAATATTTACAACTCAGAACCCACAGACCCTCAGAACCCACAAACAAGGCCTTATTGCTTCATACCTTTCCCTTTTCAGATAAATAAGACTATTATTAAGAATTATTATCAACTCAGAATTTTTTCACTTCCAAATTACCTTGTTTCTGATTTAGTTCATGTAAAGCCTCAAGGAGATGCCCCCGGCTTTGCAGCCACTCTAGGGTTTCTGCATAGGACAATAAGGCTTAATAATAGACGAGAAGACACATTACATCAGATACAGTCACAATAGGGAAATTATAATAATGAAAATTACCAAGTCACAATAATGAAATTACCACGCGGCAAAATACATAAATAATTTTGGTCAATTCCCCTCTCTTCTGAATTACGTTTACCTTTAGCTGAAATAATCAATCGCTTAGAAACCAGCCTTTTAAAATGCACAACTTAGCAATCGTAATCAACAATACTGTATTAGAAATTCAAAGCTCCTAAGGCACTGAATCTTCATTGTTCTCAATACAGAATTGAAATGGTAATTATGCAACATGATATGCTACTGTAGTAATCATACTGCAATATACAAACGCATTAAGCCAACATTTCATACATCTCAAACAGACACAGTGTTAGATGTTAAGCATATCTCAATAAAAAAAAGAAAAAGATAGAAAGAAACCAGTCTTTTATCACAGCCTGTCACTAAGGGCTCCCACATGGTTGATTTAAGTATTCAAGATAGATTTGGTACCTCACAGGAAACAAACTAACATTCTAATGCATGGCCTTTGTAAAATACTTATTTATTGTAAATACAGACTATTCTATGTTACAATTACTTAACATAAAAGACGCTTTATGACGACTCTAGTATTTTCAACTCTTATTCTTAGGAGTTTGAAACTATGAAAACACCATGACTTTTCAGATATTTAAATTCTTCCATTTCTATGCTCCACGAACATCTTGCACACCTCTATGCACACCTGGACATTTTGATTTATTTTTGGTTTATATGCTTTCTCCTGAGCCTCCCAATGGTAGGGTTCGTACTGATCACTAGCCTAGTGACTGGCATTTAGTGTGCATTGAACAAATGTGGATGAATAAATGAGTGAATGAGCTAATTAATTAATATAGGAAGGCTTGTCTCATAAATATGTGACTCACTCAGTTTCAGAAGATTATGTGAAGAACTAAGAGGCAAGAAGTCGTCAAAACAGCCATGCTGTTGTGTCAGAGGGCTCCTGTTACATTATGCAACCAACCATTTCAGGACCGCAACAAGAACAATTTAGCATTCTGTACAAAGAGTTTGTTCTAGCTTTCATATTACCTTTATTTTGTTCAAGAACATTTTGGACATGAAGAAATTTGTCTGCTTTGCTTTGAAAAGACTCAATCAACGCGTTAAGGCTCTTCATCTTGGTCGCTGATGCCTCAACAGTATGAAAGTCTAAGAACAAGAATTCCCAATACATATAAACCACATTCTTAATTATGATGTAGCAGTGTGTTCAATTATAAGGTATAATTTTTATAGTTTCCTCCATAATAAAGGTCTCCATAAATATTTTCCAAGACTTTAAAAAGATCTATGGCTAAATACACTTTCATTTATCCACTATCATTTCTAAAGTCTATGACTAAATCTGAAATATCAACCTAATTTCCTTAGAAGTTTGAATGCACATTTCTATAAATAGAAAAATGGTACAATTCAAAACAGACAACGAAAACAATAAACATAGTCTTGAATAAATCTTTTGGCATCATGAATGGTTGATTTAATGTGTAGAATTTCACTTCCTGATCAAATTACAGAATTTTGAGTTTCGAGCTGATGTTATCAAAGAGGAACACTTATTTTCAAATCACCAGTTGTGAATAATTTTAGTAGCAATAAAAACATTCTGCCAATCTAATTTAGGCTGCTGGAGACACTGACAATTTAAGCAAATTACAGAAGAAATCACTTTCTGTCTTCAAAGTAAATACAGTCGTAAATTCATTGAACTTATTTCTTAGCTAGTTGTAGTTTTCAAATAACAATGATAATCATTGCTATTACTATCTCTACAGCAATTGCAATAATATCACCTCCCTGGAAAAACAGGTGCAGTTACTGAGAGCTCACAGAGTGAAATTATTTCGTATGGTAAAAATTGTGATAAATTTCATGTCATTTTTTACCTGGTCTTTTTTCACTTATGGCATTAAAACAGTCACCAAAAACTATTATCTGAAAACGGTTTAAAACAATATGATAATCTGAGAAATCTTTTCCCCTAATAAATCAGACTTACACTGATAACCAAAGAATCCACATAATGCCAAGAGCAGCAAGCTGAAGATTCCCAGGACCACAGGGATGATTCCATACAGAAAAAAGGGAATAGAAGAAGCTAAGAAACAGAGTGAGTGATAATCAGAGATATTCTGAGCTCCTATTGTTTGAGAGATTAATACCATTATTAGCCATTGGCTATTGCTCTTAAAATATCCCAAATTTTCTGAAACATATCGTCCAATGAACTTTTAGGCTGAATGAGAAGGGAACAAAAGCTACTTAAGGGGATGTGCAGAAACGAATTAACATAGCAGACCTGACTACCATCCTTTGAAAGGTCTGCTTGTAAGGTTGGCCTTGGCTGGCTTCTGCCAACCTGGATTTCAAGAGGGTTTCCACAACAGTTATTGATAAGAGTGGCTCACTACTCCTGAACTGTTTATGCACACCATGTAGTTCATGATAATCTCCTGCTTTCCTTCTGAAAGTCTGGAGATTTGTTACATGCCAGCCAGAGGTTGCCTGTGTAATTAGCCCCAATAACGACCCTGAACACCAATCGTCTAATGAGTTTCCTGGGATGGCAACATTTGACACACATTGTCACAACGTGCGGGGGGAGTTTGCGTGGCCTGTGTGACTCTACTGAGAAAAGACCCTTGCAAGCTTGAGTCTAGTGTCCCCCGTTCTATATTCCATGTACCTTTTCCCTTTGCTGTTTGGGCTTGGTATCCTTCCATTGTCATGAATCTTAGCTATAAGTATGAGTATCTATGTGAGTTCTCCCAGTCAACCATCAAACCTGAGCATGATCTTGGTTTAGTCATGGTCAGATGAAAAATTTACGTACAGGTATTAAATACCCTTAAACAACAGGTATAAAATTTCAGCTCAGATTACCTTATTCTCATTAATATAATCAGATGGGAGAAATGGTTAATTATTTTAAATATCTTGTTATTCAAATAGAATTCTTTCTGTGATCTTTCTCACTAGTGGTACATTCTTCTTAGAAAGAATTACTTTACAATAAATCTTGGGGACTATTTTGGATTTAGGCCAAATATCTATAATTTCTTCAGTTTCACAACAATAAGATGCTACATCGCCACATTTTAGAAACCAAACTTTTAGCCATCGTGGTTTATAGTCTTTTCTTGGTATGTTTATTTCTTCTGAAATAAACTTATAGGGGCGCCTGGGTGGCGCAGTCGGTTAAGCGTCCGACTTCAGCCAGGTCGCGATCTCGCAGTCCGTGAGTTCGAGCCCCACGTCGGGCTCTGGGCTGATGGCTCAGAGCCTGGAGCCTGTTTCCGATTCTGTGTCTCCCTCTCTCTCTGCCCCTCCCCCATTCATGCTCTGTCTCTCTCTGTCCCAAAAATAAATAAACGTTGAAAAAAAAATTTAAAAAAAAAATAATAAACTTATAGACTCTAGTTTAAAAAAAAAAACGATTATACTTCTGAAGAATTGCACTTCTGAAGTGAGGCGAAACGCTGCCATAAAGAAATGGTTATGTTAATAACTACTGTCCAAATCACTTCTCTAACTTTCTGAATAATGTAATGGCGGTTATCGACCAGAGGCATTTGTAACTGTCTGGAGACATGTCATAACTGAGGGGCAAGGGCTACTGAGGAGCAATGTGACTGGTGTCTAGTGAGTAGAAGCCAGAGATGCTACTAACCATCCTACAATTACTGGACCATCCCCCACAACAAAAAGTCATTTAGCCCAAAATGTCAGTGGTGCTGAAGCTGAGAGATCGTGCTCTACTAATGTTTCATTATGATCAAAAGGATGCAATCGTATAGTAGGGCTCTACCTTTCTCATCGTTTTATAAATCTGCTGAATTTTAAATCATGATCACATTTCAAATTTTGCACCTTGATCATGTTTAAGTCTCTCCGTTTCATGCCAGAAAACAAGTCAAAATTTGGACAAATGGCTTCTTTTGTATTTGAATATTCTCCTTAATGTATGAAATTTTCAAATGTCTTTGTGAGAAAATATGCTTTTGATTAATTACTATATACATTTTGAAAACCTTTTAATCTCTATATTTTCTCTAAATTGTAAAATTCCAAAATAGTAACAGCCAGAGAAAAGTAAAATCAGGTGAAGAAGTACCTTAAGATAAGAAAGAGAAAACACAGATCCATAAAATCTGGTATATATACCGTACCACTCATGTGAGTAGGCTCGGGATTTGGGCCCCATTCATCCTCTGGAGCAGGAGGAGGAGGAGGAAGAGGAAGGTTCAAGTCCACAATTGTCTCTGTCTGCTCTGTGATTTCTTTAGCATAGAAAATACATAATGAATTGTTTTTAATGTATTTAAATTTTAGTTAGTTAACATACAATGCAATATTGGTTTCAGGAGCAGAATTAAGAGGTTCGTCACTTACACACAACACCCAGGGCTCATCACAACAGGTGCCCTCATTAATACGCATCACCCATCTAGCCTTTCTCCCATCCACCATTAATTTATATTCTTGTAAAGCAAATAAGATTAGAACTTAATTTAGAGATTCATGATTATTTTCAAAAATTGTTAGAAAAATGATTATAGTAGTACTGAAATCAGAAACATTCAAATCACATTTCCATCTAAAAGCCCACTCAGCTAAAACTATTTAAATGATTGATTATGCTTTTGGTTGAGCTGGGAACTACATCATTATTTCTGTTAATTTTATTTAAAAGCATCCTTTCTTTGAGTATATCTGAAAAATATTAAAGAAAATATAAGGCCTTTATGCCCCTGTTATAATCGTAACCATCAATGATGATAGACAAAGATAATGAAAATTTTATTTTCATTAAAATGGCATAGGATTTTGAATGAAAAAAAAAAAATACCTGGAGGCTGCTGAGAGTCTGGAGCATTGGACATGATGAAGCCTTCTGGATAGTTCCTTGAGTCCCGTGCTGAAAAGAAATACACAAAGATGGTGGTAAGTGAATGAAGAGATTTGTTCTGCCACTACCCTAGAGTTGATGAAAAGTACGGACCTACCCTAAATGGGAGGCTACTTACAGTGTATGATACTAACTTACTTTGGTAAAAACCACAGAGGAAATGTGAAAGCAACTGGATATATTTCTAACAGCTTTGCAAACATAAAAACTGTTCCTACTTCATTAAATTATGTACAGCAAGCCTTTTAATAGCATCTGGTTTGTGCAAGTAATGGTCTGAAAATAAATTAGGAAAAGTCACTGTCATAACAAAAACTTGTAAATAAGCAGTCCCCAGTGAAAATTTTCGTGAGAATTGGGTATGTACTAAAGAAAGACATAGGTACATGGAACTAAGGGTCTAGCCAGCTCGAGGGATAAGAAGGAAATATTGGAAATAACAGATATCTGTTAAAGAGACATTTAAATGACACCCTATAATAAATACCTATTGAGGAATTAGACCGCATAATAAAATCTATAGATCAAGATATTGACAGGTTGGCTTAAGGTTTTTTGGTGCTAAGCCCCTCTGCCACTTTTTTTTCAAGTAAAAACAAGTTCTATTCATAGAAATAAAATTGGGTAACCACTAACAATCTACCATGTGCTATTTATTGAACTCAGATGAAAAAAAAAAAACCTGGAGTGCGTAGAAATCGATATTGTACACAAATAAAAATAGGCATAAGACTCTTTCTCATCATTGGTGTTATAACCTCACAGAAACGAATATATATTTAGGCCAGTCTGGTTGAAACCACACAAGATACCTTAGACACAGGCGGTTGTCATGCTTTCCATTCTTCTATGTCCAGTTCAGAATGGCCTTACAAGTAATCTTAAAAATATATTGCATTTTATCTTTTAGTATATGAAATACAAGGTTGGCTAATGAGAGTATTATAACATTACTGTTCGCTCAAAGATCTCAGTAAATCTCGGGATGGAGAGAGTTGAGACTTAGTCAAAAGATATCATACATTAACTTTCTGCCTATACTGTGATTCATTTTTATTTTGTTTACTCTCTGACTCTAAATATAAAACTCTCATTGTATTGCATTGGATCAGGATTCAGATAAATATATAAGTGGGAAAAAAGAGAAAGTATTAATCATTAATGTTTGAATATCACTTATAATAAGCAAATATGAAAAATATCATGTGGGCATATATAATATTCCATTCATGGATCTATTCATTCTATTTAGAATGAAATAAAGTTGACTATACTATAGCCTTTTGATATGATTAATCACCTCTCCACATGAGTAGTTATATAACCATGCATTTTTTTAAATTTTTTTACTGTTTTTATTTATTTTTGAGACAGAGAGAGAGCATGAGCAGGAGAGGGGCAGAAAGGGAGGGAGACACAGAATCTGAAGCAGGCTCCAGGCTCTAAGCTGTTAGCACAGAGCACGACGTGGGGCTCGAACTCCTGGACTGTGAGATCATGACCTGAGCTGAAGTTGGACGCTTAAACGACTGAGCCACCCAGATGCCCCTATAACCATGCATTTTTAAGAAAGTATTCTTGGGGCACCTGGGTGGCTCAACCAGTTAAGTATCTGACTTTAGGTCAGGTCATGATCTCGGGGTTCATGAGTTCAAGCCCCGCGTCAGGCTCTGTGCTGACAGCTCGAGCCTGGAGCCTGCTTCAGATTCTGTGCCTCCCTCTCTCTCTCTCTCTCTCTCTCTGCCCCACCCCTGCTTGTAATCTCTCTCTCTCTCTCTCTCTCTCTCTCAAAAATAAATAAACATTAATTTTTTTAATAAAAGAAAGAATTCTTTAAAGAATAAATCAGAAGAAGGTTCTACATGTTCTGTTGTTTAAAAACAAAAATCAAGTTGCAGACTAGGGGGCAGTTACATGGCATAGGAAAAGGAAAAGTGGAAGGAAAATGAGCAACAAGAGGAAGAAAAGGAGAGGATGGAAAAAAAGAAGAAATAATATACGTAAATATACTTATTTAATTCATAGGAGCATAAATAATGATTTACACCGGTGATCATAGGCAAGTGGGACCCAGGTCATGATCCTAGGGTCATGAAATCGTGACGTGCATCAAGCTTCACGCAGAGCATGGAACCGCCTTAAGTATCTCTCTCTCTCTCTGCCTCTCTCTCTCTCTCTCTGTATATAATTAATAATTATTATATAATATGTAAATAATAATAATAGATATATTGTTTATATTGATATATAATTAAATATATAATAATAGAAGTATCCTATGATTGAGCAATTCCACTTCTAGAGATACGTCCAAAGGAAATGAAAACAAGATCTCAAAGAGACACCTGCCCTCCCCATGCTCATTGCAGCATTATTAACAACAGCCAAGATATGGAAACACCTTCAGTGTCTGCCAACAAATGGATAAAGATTTGATACATACACATACACACATGCACAAATATTATTCAACCATGAGAAAGAAAGAAATCCTGCCATTTGCCACACCATGGAGGGGCCATGGGGGCATTGTGCTAAGTGAAATAAGCCAGACAGACAAAGACAAATCCTGCATGGCATCATTTATGTAGAATCTAAAAAAGAAGATCAAACGCATAAAAACAGAAAGTAGAAGATGGGTTGTCAAGGGTTGCAGGGTAGAGGAAACAGGGAGAGCTTGTTAAAAGGATACAAACTTTCAGCTATAAGACGAATAAGGTCGGAGGAACTAATATGGTAATACAGTGGCTATAGTTGATAACACTGTACGTATAATTGAAATTTGCAAAGACGGGACTTAAATGTTTTCACGCCCCCCCCCCAACGATTGTTTCGATAAAGCTGAAAATAAAAGATGGGAAACGAAAGCATACAAGGATAGAAAGGAATGGAGGAATATACTTGAAAATGTTGCTAGTAGATGCCACTAGGCAGTCGATCATGCCTGGCGCTTATTTTCTCTGCGGTTTAATCATTTTTTTTTAATTTTCTATAAGAAACATGCTTTACATTTGTAAGAACATATAACAACAAAACTATTTAAATTGTTAAATAAACTACAAATCAGTATATCATTTCGTCATCATCCTTCATTTTCATCTCAGCACAGGCATCATTATCCAATTTTTCTTCTGTTAGTACATTTTTTCTCTTTTCATTCCAAAATCATAGATGCATAACATATTTGTTTTTATTCCCTGTTTACCTTTTCGTATTTAATAATTGCTACCTAAATTCAGTTAAGGATGTCATCTGTAAGAACCCATTTGTTCTAATTATACGCAGTCCTAAATTGTACAGTACAACTGCTTCACTTTCTGATTGAAAATCAGAAGGTCAGTATACCTGACCAAATTGAATTGAATTGAAAAATGTATAATATAATAGAAAAAACTTTGAATAGTTTCCTAAAATAGGTACGGGAGTCAACATAGTTAAATTCTCATCCAAGTTTTGTAGCTTTGAAATATCAGTGTTTTAGTCAATTGCCATTTAGCACGCTTCTCCATCTAGAATGTAATAAATTAGAATGAATAATCCTTCTGATCCATAGTCAGATACATTATCCATTGCTCCACTGCCCTGCACCTAAAAACAAACAAATAAACAAACAAAAAGATAAAAAGAGAAGGAGGCAAACCATGAGAGACTCTTAAATATAGAGAACAACTAAGGGTTGCTGGAGGGGTGGTGGGTAAGTGTTGGGCTAAATGAGTGATGGGTATTAAGGAGGGCACATGTTGCGATGAGCACTGGGCGCTATATGTAAGCGACGAATCATTAAATTCTACTCCTTAAACCAATACTACACTTTATATTAACTAACTTGAATTTAAATAAAAACTTGCCAAAAAACTAGAATAAATGATCCTTAACATACTCTTGAAGTTAAGCATATGTGGTCCTTCTGAAGCCACTTAACTTTAAATTAATTTTTGTTCCAGCCAGACCTACAGTGAACTCTGAATTTGAATAATTATGAATTATTTCTCTTAAAAGTTTCTAGGATGACTAGAAATCCCTTTTTTTTTATTGTGATGTATTTGCTAACTTTAGTAATCAGAGCAACTCTTTCAGCAAAACTTGTCTTGACATTGGAATTACACCATTTCATTATTCTTCACAGAACAAAATGCTAGTAACATAATACTAAGGTAAGATTTCTTTGTTTGTTTGTTTTTGCAATATCTACTAGATGTTAAAGGAATTTTCTTTTTTTTTAAGTTTATTTATTTATTTTGAGAGAAAGAGTATGCCCAAGTGAGCAGGGGAACGGCAGTGAGACAGGAAGAGAGAGAATGCCAAGCGGCTCTGAGCCGTGAGCACAGAGCCTTAGGCAGGGCTCGATCTCAGGAACTGTGAGATCATGACCTGGGACGGAATCAAGAGTCAGATGCTTAACCAACTGAGCCACCTACGTGCCCCAAAAGGAATTTTCTATATATAATATTTTAAAGTTCTTTTTCATCAGTAAATATTCTGAATTATGAACCAGGAGAGGACAAAGATGATAATTTCCCACATATCTTTATATAACACTTGCCATATGTGACTATGTTGTAAATACACCTCTTAAGGGCAAAGGTTGTAACGTTTCCCCTTAATCTCTGTAGTATAGCGTCACTATAGGGTTTTTGAATTTAGCAAATAAAAATACAGAATACTTTGAATTTCAGATAAATAAAAAAATTTTCAGAGGAATATTTACACTATAAAAATGTTCATTGTTTATCTGAAAATACAAATTTAACGGGGCCTCTGCGTTTTATCTGGTATTCCTACCCTAACCTCAATAGGATGCTTAAAAGGTACTATTTAATGCTGAGAAAAACGGAACAAATGAATTGAAATTACTGCTTCTTTCCAATGAGTTGCATCCCCTTTTGATGCAAGACTTATTTGCCAGTGTTCTGTAATTGCTTAGGATATACGAAATGTGAAATTATAGTACAACTGAATAAAAATAGGAAGAATTTTAGCCTTATTTTCACCGTAAACTTAAGAAATGCTATCACATTTACTTGAAATCTCCACCCATGTGTTTCACTATGTGACCGTATCTTACACATCCTCCAATCCATCTGGAAAACCTCTGTGGGATGAAAAGAATACTTTCAATTTTGTGGAAAACACACGAAAAAAATCCACTATATTATCTATTAGTGATGTCTAAAACTCTAAGAGGTCAGAAAATGTATAATTATCTAACTCTCTTCTAATTTACATTGTCTTTCTATGAGGCTCAATAAAATACAGCAATATATCTATAAAGCAAATGCTTTAGAGATAGTTTAGGAATGTATAAATGAAGAAGTTAACACAAGAGGAATTTTGAGATGCTTTCCTTAATAAAATCTGTTGCTCCTGAGCACATGAAACTATAGGGCATATGTTTTACAAAAGATGTCATTTTGGAATAAATACTGTTTCGCTTGCCTATCTCCTAACCTCCACCCTCACCTACCACCATGAGCCATAGAGTCAATGAGGTTAAAAGTGTCACCAGCAAGCTGCCCACTGACCCCCTTCATCACGGGACTGTTAACCTCAGCTTTTAGAGGCAAACAACCAGAGCTCTGGCCTAAACCAGTTTGAGCCTGACCACCAACTCACACCTGCGCAGTGTAGATAGACCACAGGGTGTCTGTCCACAGTGACTTCTGCCTCGTTATAATGTTAAAAAGCTCCCCCCAAAAAGGAACACAAGGTTCATTAACACAACAGAGAATGCATGTGTAGGCCTGTTCTCTCTGTACCCCTGGGCAATCTTATGCCTGCCTTCATAAGGCTGATGACACAACTCCCCTGTTTGAATATTCATCTTAACTCTAAACAAAAGAAACCCACTGACTTCTACCTGGGGAGTCACCCTTTTGGAAGGTAAGTCCCCGTGATCTCCTTTGCTGCAAATAAAGTTTCCTTTATGAGACACCTCCACTTGGTGTTGTCTTTCCCTGCGACTCACTGAAGAGCAAAGTCAGGTCAGAAAGCTGAACTGCGGAATCAGAAAGCCAGCAAGATTCTGGGCATATTTTTCCCCAAATGCAGTTAATAAAATTGCCAAGTACAGCAACCTCCCCCTATTTCACGGGACAATCCGGTCCTTGTGATAATAATCTATAAAAGACGAAATATCAAAAGGAATTCAGACCCCATTACTTTCACAAGTAGTAAATCTATATGATATGCAGATAAATGCAGACAATGACGCTCATTACATTACAGGCCATTATGTTTTCTCATTGGGTTTTTCCTACTAGATTTTCAGATTCTTGAGGAAACAGCTTTATTCACCTTCAACAGTTAACCATAAAATTCAGCAAAATGTTGACACACTAAGTGTTGATTAAATGGTGACGGAAGGATAGGCTTGCTACCTGCCACAAATGTTGTACTGAACCATCTAGATCTCCCCTTCAGGACGGAAGACGTTACTCAGGACGCTGTAGGTAAAGCAAGTCCTATCAGGAATTGGGCTCCTCTGAGGAGAATCCTCTCACCCAAGGTCAAGCTCTCTTCCTGGGGACAATTCCAATGGCAATGTTTTGTTACTGTTTTTCTACCTGGCCGTTGTGTTTAAATCATTTATTCATGTCTTACCACCGAGAATGTGGGCTGTGAAACAGACCTAAGGTTAATTCTAAAAGAAAAAGTTTGCATTAAAAAAAAAAAATACGTGGGAAAGCAGTAAAAGCATATTCAATGTTTCACATCACACTTCAGTAGATATTTCACTTCCTCACTGTAAGGAAAGGACATTTGGCCTTTAGGTTTTATTTAATGTCATTATTAAGGAAAGGAAGGTATAATTTTCCATTGTCCATGAAGTGACCGGGAAGCCAGTCAAATTCTCCTATAAATCCATCAGAGAAGATGTATTTATACATTTAATTAAAAAGATTTATAAAATATTTTTATATCTATTTATATCTATATCTATGTATATCTATTTAATCTCTATTTATTTATACATCTAATTAAAAAGATTTATAAAATATTTTTATATCTATTTATATCTATTTTAGATATATTTATATCTATTTAATATCCATTTATTATACATCTAATTAAAAAGATTTATAAAATCTTTAAGATTTTAATACTTAGTATTTAATATTTAATACAAAGTTAATATCTAAGGATAGTTTAACTGAAAATATTAAAGAAATTACTAATAAATATCAGATAAATGTTACTTTTTCTTCAGGATATTTAGAACTATTTTGTTGTTGTTGTCCTTGTAATCTCTTATTACTACAATTATCCTAGGTTTTAAGCAAACTGCTAAGGTAATTTTACAGTTTATTGGAAGGCTAATATCACACAATCTTAAAAACCTTCATCATTTCACGAAGTAAACAAAGGGGAAATAGCCTCAAAATTGTTTTGTCTTAGACGTTACTATAGTTAAGAGTGGTTCTACATCAACATGCTCCTATGATCAGCCAACGTGTCTGACTTAGATTGCCATCTACATCTTGATAGTTCCGTGCAAAATGGATCCTGTTCTGTAAATTAGCTAATAGGCATGCAGACTTTGCAGAGGTCCATAAAACAAAAGCAAAAGGAGGAGGGGGGATTATAGACCAATTCGTAGAACGTATCCTTGGAGAAAGAAAACCTAGGGTTATAGTGTTGGACATGGAGAAAGAAGAAATGGAATCACAAGACTCAGATTCTCAGCCGACCAGTATAGAGATAACTCAATTCTGTCCAAATGGTTACTAGCTCTCACGTAGGACAAGACATGGGATATGTTTTTTTTTTTTACTTTTTTTTTTTAAGTTTATTTTATTTTTGAGACAGAGAGAGACAGAGCATGGACGGGAGAGGGGCAGAGAGAGAGGGAGACACAGAATCGGAAGCAGGCTCCAGGCTCTGAGCCATCAGCCCAGAGCCCGACGCGGGGCTCGAACTCACGGACCGCGAGATCGTGACCTGAGCTGAAGTCGGAGGCTTAACCGACTGAGCCACCCAGGCGCCCCAAGACATGGGATATTTTAATCCATCAGGTAAAATAGCCATTTTTATACAGTATTAAGTCAATTCAACTGAAACTCCTTCAACCGTTTAAAATTTTAAATGTAGAATGCATTTCGAGGTAATGCTTCACTTCAAATCTACCTTCATAAATTACAAATGCACTCTTAATGTGCATGTTTATCCTCTCTGTGTCATTTGAAGGCACTTAAAAATATTTAATAATGGTAAGTAGACTAAACATGTCGAAATTAATAGACTTAGACCACTATCACTGACTTTGTTGTGGTATGACCAGGAAAAGGCAGTTCAAACCTTCAACTTTGAATGAGGGAGACAAAAACATGTCAAGGCTATGTTTGAAATTAGTCCTTATCGTACTATGAAAATAGCTAAAATGCTTTAATATGTACCTAAGGCCAATTTTTGTCTTTATCAGCAAAATATTTAAACATCCAATTAGGTACTTTGACTGTCATATTTTTGGTTTGCTTCTATTGAGGTAAAGTATGAGACAGCTGATTCAGCTTTCCAAAATTAAAAGAGATTTTGCCAGACCACGTTGCCATTTTCTCCAGGGACACCGTAAGACGACAGTACCCTTAGTAAAGTAGTACACCAGTGTTGAAGAGAAAAATAGTAGAGCATCACATCACTTTGGTCAAGAAACATACATGAACTTTCAACTTCAAAATGATATTTCCGGTGAAAACAAATTTGTAACAATTTGTGGATACCTCTTTCTGAAGAGAAGAAACTAAATTGATTTGGTAAATCATTCTCTGAAATGCCCTGCAACGTTTTAATTCATAAAACCTATACACAACAGGATACTGGCTAGATACGTATGCAGTAAAAAACATAATAATTCTGATCTTGCGACCTCGAGAAAGCACCGTACGTATATAAGATCAATATAATACAAGTGACACGGTCTCTGAGGACACTTTTCACTTATTATTTGCATTTTAACACTAAATTTAATCTCAAACTCTTATAGATATAACTCATATCCTTTTTGTTGGTTTCACTCAAACTTAAAAAGTATAATTTGGTAAACAAAGACTGCAAACCAATCCGTATCGTTAAGGTTACGTCTAACGCACTGGAGCTGCTCTTAACATGAATTCCTCCTACTCACATATACGTACATACATAGCAAAACAACCCTGAACAAATTTTTGAGATTATTATTCAAGTTTCACTGCTTAGAAAATTATTCTCAAATGACTAATTAATAGACTACCTTGCCCAGCTATTTTCCTCTCATATTATATGCTTAAAAGACTTAAAGGACATATATGTGTGTGTGTGTGTGTGTGTGTGTGTGTGTGTGTGTGAATAAAGATTGGGTCATGGAGTGCCTGGGTGGCTCAGTCAGTTAAGCATCTTACTCTTTTTTTTTTAATTTTTTTTTCATGTTTATTTATTTTTTTGGAAAGAGAGACAGAGGCTCAAGTGGGGGAGGGGCAGAGAGAGAGGGAGACACTGAATCCAAAGCAGGCTCCAGGCTGAGCTGTCAGCAAAAAGCCTGATGCAGGGCTTAAACTCACGAGCCGAGAGATTGTGACCTGAACTGAAGTCGGATGCTTCAGCGACTGAGCCACCCAGGTGCCCCAAGCATCTGACTCTTTTTTTTTTTTTATTTTTTTTTCCAACGTTTATTTATTTTTGGGACAGAGAGAGACAGAGCATGAACGGGGGAGGGGCAGAGAGAGAGGGAGACACAGAATCGGAAACAGGCTCCAGGCTCTGAGCCATCAGGCCAGAGCCCGACGCGGGGCTCGAACTCACGGACCGCGAGATCGTGACCTGGCTGAAGTCGGACACTTAACGGGCTGCGCCACCCAGGCACCCCAGCATCTGACTCTTGATTTCAGCTCAGGTCATGATCTCAGGGTGGTGAGATCAAGGTTGTGTAGCCTGCTTGAGACTCTTTCTTTCTCTCTCTCTCTCTCTCTTTCTCTCTTAAAAAAAAAAAAAAGTTTGGGGCATGTCAAAGGAATACATAAAGGAGCCAACCTGAAAAACTTCCCAATGGCCAAAACTGAAACAATGTAAGCCACAAAATAAATGAAGCAGCATTCCATCATAACTGAAGTAGAAAATTAATATCTGTGAGCCTATGCTATTATAAATGATTTAATAAAAAGGAATAAAGGGGAGAAAGACAAATCTTCAGGGAAACGTTTCAAATACTCCTCTTCAACATGTTTAACCCCACCCGGAGTGGACAGAACTCGATGACCTTTTACAAAGGAAAGGCAGACAACGGTTAACTTTACAGTGGGGACATCTGGCAAACACTAAATTACCCAAGCAATAAGGTTAATATCCACAGTGATATCATGTGGATAACATGTATCTGTGGTGAGATTTGATTTCACCTTTGGAACTGCCATTCTAGAAACCCGTAACTCCAGTCTGAACATGTGAAAAAATATCAGAAAGACAAAATTGAGAGACATTTACGTACAACCTAACGACAAGAAAAGACGGCAAGTGTCACAGTTCAAAGTAGACATGGTGGCTAAATGTCATGTTGTAGCCTCAATTGAATCTTTAAAAACAAAAAGGATATTAATGGAAGAAGTGATGAAATTCTAACACAGTCTGGAGATTCTTCATTAGCGATGTATCAAGGTTGAGTACTTTGGGTTTTGATTGTGGTAACAAAGGATTACATTATGGAAACTGGGTGAGGACTGTAAGGAAACTGTACTATGTAACCTTTCTGTAAATCTAAAATTATTATAAAATAAACAACTGATTAAAAAAAAACACTTAAGGAATACTCTTGTACAAAAACGTGTAACACTTAGCCCTGCTAGTCATTGGAAGAAAATAGAAGATATAAAAGCTATCAATAATTTTGCAAAAGGTCATAATAAAGGTCTTTCTGTTTGCTTAATAATTGAATGTTTTATTGAGTGGTTATTGTCTTGTTAAAATTTTGTTTGTACTCTACTTACATAGTAAGAAATACTTCTTTCTTCAAAAAGCAAAATATTTACTACTAATGGCTATAACCAATTAGCTCATGTTATTCAAATAGTAAATAACACAAAAGTAAAAAAGCTTGCACCGTATTTAGTGTATAAGGGAAGTCAGAAAATATGAAACTGAGTCTTAATTTTTATAATCAGAGAAATAAAGCATAAAGATTTTGAAAAATGTAATACCACTGATTAATTTTAAGAATAAGTATGCTTTGGAGATGACAAATATTGTGTTCCCAGTGTTAATATTTTCTTTAGAGTCTCCTCTTTTCCATATTTTAAACGTTGATTTCTTTGAGCTTGTTTTTTGGTTCTTAATGCTATTCAACAGCTACCTGAGGCTTATATGAAATAACAGGCTCTTGAGTGGACTCTAAGTTTAGGATTGTTTTGTGTTTCTCTACTTGTGTATATTCTTGAAATGAAGACAAAAAAGAAAACCAACAAAAAGCTAACAATGCCTATTACTTTTATCATTACCTAGTAATAGCAAATGTGATTTTTTAGAAACTTCAAACTATTTCAGGATTGTGATAACACCCGCAAAGTGCTTAGCACAGTGCTGACTTCTTATAAAGTGTTCAGTAACCTGGGTGAATTGATACTTAAAACTTTGAGAAAGCAATTTGTAAGGTAAAGCATAATCATAGGAAAGACTAAGAGAACTATGTTGGATGTGAAAGTTTAAAGAAATAGTGGTGGCTCAGTCAGTGAAGTATCAGCTCTTGATTTTGGTTCATGGGTGATCTCACAGTTCTTGAGTTCGAGGTCCACCTTGGGATCCGTGCTGACAGCACGGAGCTTGTTTGGAACTCTCAGTCCCTCTCTCTGCCCCTCCCTTGTTCATGCTCTCTCTCTCTCTCTCTCTCAAAATAAATAAATAAAAGTAAAAAAAAAAAAAAAAGAATCAGTGAAATTTTTGGAAGTAATGGGGTACATGTGCTGTGTGATGAAAATAATTATGACTGTATATTATTGGTTGAAAAAAGATAAAATGCTATAAAAAGGTGCAGTAATGAAAAGACAATGATCAACAAGTGGGACAGAGAATTGACTTTTTGATTAAGAGGAGGAGTAACTAAGAAGAATGGAAACATTTGATGGATTTACAAATGTGGGCAACTAAAGCCTTAAGCAAATAGCTTCAGGGTCTAATATTGCAATCACAATGGTGTTGAGTGCTGAGCTTGCGTGATGGCTGTTGTGGTGACATCTTTAGAGGTTGGGGAGAGCAGGACAAACATGAGAAATGGCTGTTAGAAAACCAAAAGGAACATATAGACAGAGTAGAAATAGGATTACTCTTTCCCAGGCTGCCCCATTTATCCTCTGATTGCGCTCATTCTGTTTGAACACTTCTGTAAACGCCTGTTTTTAATATCGTAGGGAATGTTGCCTCAGACTACAAAGGAGGAAGCGAACATATTTCTATTCTTTATAATTACAGACTGGAGGGGAAGGGCACCAAAAATCATTAAGGCTTGAAAATTAGTGCAAGTATGCTCTGTGTGTATGCTGGAACAACTGAAAAGCAGACTGCAAAGATACCATGATGGGGGGGGGGGGGGAGTTTGAAAACATAAAGCAATTGAATTGAGATGTCTTTTAAAGGAACCAGGGATTGAATGGCTCTCAATCTGCCTTAAGACTTGAGAATTTATTATTCAAAATCTCTTCCAGATAAATGTGAGGAATGATGGACTATTAGTGCTCATGGAATTTCACGTAATTGATACTATGCTAGTTTAGAAGGTAGATTTCAATGTCTTGTTAAGCAGAGTTTCTATTTAGAACCCCAAAGGTTTGGGGCGCTTGGGTGGCTCAGTCGATTAAGCGTCCGACTTCGGCTCAGGTCACGATCTCACAGTTCGTGAGTTCGAGCCCCGTGTCCGGCTCTGTGCTGACAGCTCAGAGCCTGGAGCCTGTTTCAGATTCTGTGTCTCCCTCTTTCTGACCCTCCCCCGTTCATGCTCTGTCTCTCTCTGTCTCAAAAATAAATAAAACGTTAAAAAAAATTTTAAATAAAACCCCAAAGGTTTGTGTCTGTAATAGAGATAGGTTTAGAAGCTTAGTATTTGTTGGTGATGGTCTAGTGGTGATGGTGGCCTTTTGTTTTTTTTAACAATGATGTGTTTGGATTTTGTGCAAAATGGGCATGGCCCTTTAAATTATTTTGCCCTTGTATCTTCTCTGCTGAAAAAAAACCAACCGCCTATTTCCGCAATCAAAGATGCAAATGAGAAGCCAGAAGTTCAAATATGAACTGTGTTCTAACGTGTTCACATGTAACTGACAAACACCGAAGCCTCACCAGAGCAGAGGGTACTAGAGCCCAGAAGAATCTATTCCATTTGCCCGCTGGGGCTCACCTCTTCTGTTTGGATCGGACTCCAGTGCCAGCAGAAGCTCACCGCACTAACACAGGTATCACCAACTCTTATCTATAGCTGTTGCTCTCAGCACATCTGTTACTAGGGCCACTTGATTGTGTATAGAGATTACAAAGAATAGAATTTTTTTTTTATTTTATGTTTGAGAGAGAGAGAGAGAGAGCGAGCAGGGGAGGAACAGAGAGAGAGGGAGACACAGAATCTGAAGCAGACTCCAGGCTCCAAGCTGTCAGCACAGAGCCAGACACAGGGCTCGAACTCATGAACCCCGAGATCATGACCTGAGCCGAAGACCGACGCTTAACTGACTGAGCCACCCAGGCGCCCCACGAAGAATAGAAATTTTAAAAAGCAGTCCAGTAAATCTAGCCTTGCAGCACACGAGCCAACCAGTTCAGATTTTACAATTGCTTTTCAAGGGGAGTATCTCCTGTAATTTTTCATGGTTTACCATCGCATACAACTATAGTTTTCCAGGCAAATATTTCAATTTATCTCTTGGATTAACCACGTGAGTTAATGGAGCAAAAGAGCACATCGATGAAGGTAGGATATGAATAATTAGTTATTTAATCAATGTTTCTCTCTTTCATATCCACGTCTTGTCTTTGCTTATTTGTATGATAGGGCTTCCACATTCTGATATACTCCAGACTTGGCAAACATATGTAAAGCATTATAAATACTTTTCTCTATGATCATAAGTTTTTGGGAGAAGTTATCACGTTGGAAATTATTAAATGTCATCAACTGAATACTATGAACATACAGACACCTATATATATCTAATTATAAAAGATAACAATGAAGCATAATTCTCTGAAAAATTAAAATACGTAAAAAGTGTTTAATTTGATGGTACGCTGGCAAACCGGTCATGATAAGAAATGTTAAGGTTTTTATGGAATCAGGAGTTTAGTTCATATAAATTTCTTTGATTTTAAAATACTTGAAACAGGAGTGCCTGGGTGGCTCAGTTGGTTAAGCCTCTGGCTTTAGCTCAGGTTCGTGGGTTTGAGCCCCACATCGGGCTCTGTGCTAACAGCTCAGAGCCTGGAGCCTGCTTTGGATTTTGTCTCCCTCTCTCTCTGTCCCTCCCTCGCTTGCACTCCGTCTCTCTCTCCAAAATAAATAGACATAAAAAAAATACTTGAAACAAATTCATTAATTCTTCAAAAATTTGCAAGGAGAACTGGTTGCTTTTAGCTTATGCTTTCAAATATTATGGAAATAACACAACACACCCACTGGATGACGACTAAACCAAATTGTCCTAATTGTAGGGCATTCATTTCCAACATCACGTTACAAGAGGTGACAATAAGCCTTTAGGAGACTGCTGGAAGTGAATTGCCTTTGAGCCATAAAACAGAAAGAGTAAAGATAAATTGAAAAAAATACATATCAGGAAAGATCATGAGGGAGAAGTTTTAGAATAACCTATTATGTAACATTATCTTTACAATACAAATGATGCATACAAATTTTCTGTGTATTATTCTGCGTAGGGACAATTTTTAAGTGTAGTGTAAATATTTCAAGGATCGTGACAGTGTTGATCTTTTAAAATTAATTTAACACCACATTCGGAAAATTACAAGTGGCAAGCAAAATGACAATTACCTAAGCATCTAAAGATAGATGCAAATAAATAAATAAATAAATATGAACAAAGAGAGATGCTGATAACTGATAAAAAAAATAATCTGAGGCAAAAAGCTTTCTTGGAAGAAAATTGCAAAGGTAAAATCATGCATTAGCAATTAAATGGCACGAAACACTAATTTCAGTGGTCTAGAGAAAACCCACGGGCAGAACCTCGAAACTTACTTTTAAAAAAAACTGCTAATTTTTGTGTCTTTTAGAATTGTATCCTAAAATTTCTCAGAGATGAATGAAACACATACAACATATATGGATATCAAACATCCTCCTAAGAAGCAGATGCCAAAAAAAAGTGAGTATTTTTCCCCAATCCTTACTGAATTCTTTTTTTTTCAACATAAATCCTTTTGGATTTTTAAAAAATTTTTTTAAAGTTTATATTTATTTTGAGAGAGACAGAGACAATGGGAGCGAAGGAGGGATAGAGAAAGGGAGAGAGAGAATCCCGAGCAGGATCCACACCGTCATTGTGGAGTCCAACGTGGGGCTCGAACTCACGAAACTGTGAGAGTATGACCTGAGTCGAAACTGAGAGTTGGGTGCTCAACCGACTGAGCCACCCAGTCCCCCCGCCTTACTGAATTCTGATATTATTTTCTGTTCCTTGTTAAGCATTTCTTCTAAAGAAGTTCATTATAATTTAGCATATGACACATTATGTCTAACTTATTTTCAAGATTCTGTCATTTAAAAGACTTACCTGATGGACTTTACCTCGTAAGCAGAAAACAATTCCATTGATCTCCTTTATTTGGGAAACACCCTATCCTGCCAACTCTCTTCATGCATTCATAACTTACATGCTTTCTCAGAAATAATAAGAATATGAAATGGTGACCACATCCCAGTTTACTCAAAAGTGAAAACTTACACTTCAAGTTCCAATCAGACAAAGGTAATGAGAATGGAATCTTCTATAGAAAAAGGTAAAGTGCCCGTAGAGGACCTAGCTTCCCATTGCTTAGCCTATGTGTATGTGATTCAAGTAACAAAACAAAAGCCACTGTGCCAAGAGTCAGCTTACCCACTTTCACAAGATTGCTTCAACTGTGTCTTACACTCTAAAGAAAAAGCCGTGTTGAAAAACCGATACCCGTGGTTAGTATATTCCAGAGAATTAAAGTCGTGTGGGTGCCATAGCCATACATTCATTACTGAGGCAAGGATGGAAATTATTTCTTTTCAGTTTGTTTGGAAACATCTGAATCTTCTGACGTCACTACTGACTCATTCTATGATGTTTCAAGAAATAACACTTGATTAACATTATTTGATTCACGTCTCTGATTATAGTTTCTTCTTTTTTTAATGTTTATTTATTCTTGAGAGGGAGAGAGAGAGAGAGAGCAAGCAGGGGAGGGGCAGAGAGAGAGGGAGACACAGAATCCGAGGCAGGCTCCAGGCTTCAGGAGTCCCACGTACGGCTGTAACTCACAAACTGTAAGATCATGACTTGAGTTGAAGCCGGAGGCTTAACAAACTAAGCCACCCAGGCGCCCCTACGATTTCTTCTACGTAATGGCAATGGTTGTTGCTAATGATGAGAACAGTAGTGAGACTCCAGTGAGGAAACTGCGGATGTTTATGTATGTATGAAAACATATGATATTACAAACTAATAAATATCTTCTGGTTGTGGGTCAATAAAAGGGATTTCTACTTTTACGTATAAAAGTGATATATTTTAGAAGCATTTTTACCTTTTGAAAACAAGTGTATAGATCTAATATTCCACTTTGAATCCCTAAACCACTGAGATGAATCAGGGGATTTTTTTTAATAAAGTGAGAATAAGTGACTTCCCTAAGAAATGCTTGGTAACAGAGTAGGGAGGAGAACCCAGACGTGTTACTCTTGGTTCACAATTGTTTCCGACTGATCAATGTTCTCCTCAACTTATAATTCCCAGTTTGAGGACGTTCAAGAGTTAGGGCCTTGAATTTACAGGAAAGTCTCCCTCAAAATCCTGGTCTTTAATTCAGTCTTTTTTTTTTATGCTGACCTCCTCAGTGTCTCACTTTCTCTCTGGCCAGGGCCTTCAGTGCCATTTGTCTGGTGTCTCGCTGTAGTGATTCTTGGAATCCTCTGTTTCCTTCTCCTCGTAACAACTGCAGTCTTGGGATCCATTGGTAAGTTAATCAGGATCTGTGCCCTGAACCGAATATCTCCTGCTTTAAGAATTTCTATTTCTTTTACAGAATTTTTTAAATATTCATTTATTTTGAGAGAGAGAGAGCGTGCAGAGGAGGGGCAGAGGGAGAGAGAGGGAGAGAGAGAATCCCAAGCAGGCTCTGTGCTCTGAGCACAGATCCTGAAGTGGGGCTCGATCCCACAAACTGTGAGATCATGACCTGAGCCAATATCTAGAGTCAGACACTCAACTGACTGAACCACTAGCCATTCCTAGCAATACCCCAGGAATTTTTACTGCTTTTCTTCTTCTGGGGGGTTCCATAGCTGTGATCTCTAGTTCTACCCAGGAAACCGTTCTACCTTCACCTCTAATGTAATTACTTGGCCATTTACAAAATTCCTCAGAAGCTTCTGATGTATCCTTTACTCTTTTTAGTTTTTTTTTCTGTCGTTGTTGTTGTTGTTTTAATTTTATTTAAATCCAAGTTAGTTAACTAGGATGAATTTAGATGAATTTAGTGATTCATCTCGTATGTATAAATAACACCCAGTGCTCATCCCAACAAGTGCCCGCCTTCATGCCCATCGCCCATTTAGCCCATCCCCCCACTCAACACCTGCCCAGCAACCCTCAGTTTGGTCTTTGTATTTACAAGTCTCTTATAGTTTGTCTCCCTCTCTGTTTTTACCTTCTTTTTCTTTCCCTTCCCCTATGTTCATCTGTTTTGTTTCTTAAATTCCACATATGAGTGAAATCTTATGATATTTATCTTTCTCTGCCTGACTGATTTCACTGAGCGTCCTACATTGTAGTTCATCCACATTGTTGTAAATGGCAAGATATCATTCTTTTTGATGGCTGAGTAATATTCCATTGTATATATACACCGCCTCTCCTTTACCCATGTGTCAGTCGGTGGACATTTGGAGTCCTTCCATAACGTAGGTATTGTTGATAGTATTGCTATAAACTTTGGAGTACATGTGCGCCTTTGAATCAGCATTTTTGTATCCTTTGGATAAATAGCTAGTAGTACAATTGCTGGGTCATAAGGTAGTTCTATTTTTAATTTTTTGAGGAACCTTCATACTGTTCTCCAGAGTGGCTGCTCCAGCTTGCATTCCCACCAGCAGTGTAAAAGTGATCCTCTTTCTCTGCATCCTTGCCAACATCTGTTGTTGCCTGAGTTGTTAATGTAAGCCATTCTGACAGGTGTGAGGTGGTATCTCATTGTGGTTTTGATTTGTATTTCCCTGATGATGAGTGATATGGAGCATCTTTTCATGTGTCTGTAGACCATCTGGATGTCTTCTTTGGAAAAGTGTCTGTTCATGTCTCTTGTCCATTTCTTCACTGGATTATTTGCTTTTTGAGTGTTGAATTTGATAAGTTCTTTATAGATTTTGGATACTAACCCTTTATCTGACGTGTCATTTGCACATATCTTCTCCCATTCCATCACTTGCCTTTTCGTTTTGCTGATTGTTTCCTTTGCTGTGCAGAAGCTTTTTATTTTGATGAGGTCCCAATAGTTCATTTTTTGCTTTTGTTCCCCTTGCATCTGGAATAATGTCTAGTAAGAAGTTCCTGTGGCTGAGGTCAAAGAGGTTGCTGCCTGTTTTCTCCTCTAGGATTTTGATGGTCTCCTGTCTTACATTTAAGTCTTATATCGATTTTGAGTTTATTTTTGTGTATGGTGTAAGAAAGTGGTCCAGGTTCATTTTTCTGCACGTCGCTGTCCAGTTTTCCCAACACCATTTGCTGAAGAGACTGCCTTTTTTCCATCAGATATTCTTTCCTGCTTGGTCGAAGATTAGTTGACCATACGTTTGTGGGTCCATTTCTGGTCCTATTTTGTTCCATTGATCTGAGTGTCTGTTCTTGTGCCAGTACCATACTGTCTTGATGACTATTAAAGCTTTGTCATACAGCATCAAATCATTTTGAACACCTAGGAAACTGATTTGAGGATTAATGAACGCAACAATCTGAGTAATTGGAGCCAGAGAACTTGGCAGGTATGTGGTGCAGAGAGGTGAACTGGGGGAGTGAAAAGCCATAGAGCCAAGGATAAGGAGCCGTTTTCAAGGAGAGAGGACAGAGAGAGAGAAAGAGAAAGGGAGAGAATGCAGCACATCAGGATCATGCAAGAAAAGCACTCCTCCCAAAAGTAGTTGGAGAGAAAGAGAGAGTGAGTGAAAGGGTGAAAACACTTGTAGGGGACTGGACAAAAAATCTGTCCCCCTAAACCACTGACAGGGAGAAAGGAGAGGGTTTCAATACTGCCAGGATCCTATAAACAGTGGAGTATAAGTCTGAAGTCTTGAGCTCAGTGCCTGGTGGTGTCTGATGAGGAAGTAGGACAAATCCCTAGAAACAGGCAGCACTATCTGAGGGATCCGTGTTCCACAGGGGGAAAAGTGATTCCCCGGATTGGAGTGCATTTGGTAGAGGCCATGTGGTCTCCCTACAGGCAAAAGTCCAAGCAGACCCTGTGGAGAGTAGCCACATTTACTGATATTGGAACAAAGACACTGGAGGGCAGCAAAACCCGGTGTGGGCTGCGTGTTGTGATTTGCCATAAACTCTGGGACTCTGCCACTGTGTGATCGCGGGAGCATATTTCTGGGACGAGCCGGTGCCCGGCCATCGCTTGGTGAGACACTCCCCCAGAGAGTTGGCTTGGGTCCAAGCCACAGGGGTCTCTGAAGTTCAGGGTTTTGAAACACAGCCCCCTCTGAGATAAAACTCTGGAGGGAGGTGCTGGCTGGCAGGCGGACAACTTGGACGTGAACAGGATAGACGCAAGGATCAGACAGAGGCCTGAGTCAAAGGGGAGGTGTGCTTGATTGCAGGTCGGTGAGGGCATGTGGCTCCTGCACCAGAGATTATGAAGCTTGGTGAAGCCATTTTCACTTCTAGTGAAATAGTGCGCACACAGATGGACCCCAGTAAGTAAAGCAGAGCCACCAAGTGGAGAACTGAGTCATAACACCAAGCCCTGCCCACCTGTGCCGTTTAGGCACATCCCCCAGAAGACCAGCAAAAATCCCTTCCACCTGCTTATAGTCTACAGACTACAGTGTGCTGCAGTTTCAGTTCTGGAAACTGAACTAGGGGAAACTGGACATGACTTCAGTCGAGTGGTCATTCTGTTTACTGGTTCATTTATCTGCTCATTTTCTTTGTTTCTGTTTTTGTTTACGCTGTTTTCTTTTTTATTTGTTTTTTTTTTTTCCTTTCTCTTTCTTGGATACAGAAAGAGCAAATTCTTTATTTTTATTTTGTTTTTTAATTGACTTTTATTTTTTTATTTTATTCTATTTTATCACTTAATTTTTTAATTTTTTTAACTTATTTTTTCTTTCTCTTTTTCTCTATTCTATATAGCCTTCTTCAATGAGCAGACCAAAGCATACCTAGGAACTAGCTTCCTTCATTTGCTTTTGTGTGTGTGTTTTGTTCTTACTTTTTCAATTTTAATTTTTTATTTTTTTATTTTCATCCTCCAAAATGACAAGATGGAGGAACTCACCGCAAAAGAAAGGACAGGAAGAAATGATGGCCAGGGATTTAATCAACACGGATATAAGTAGGATGTCTGAACTAGAATTTGAAACCACGATTATAAGAATACTACCTGGGGTTGACAAAAGCATAGAAGACACCAGAAAATCCCTTTCTGTGTTGATAAAAGAATTAAAATCTAGCCAGGCCAAAAGTAAAAATGTTCTAAGCTTTACTCTTAAAGCCTGGATCGCATTCAGGATGTTTCCAGGGAAGGTTGCCTTTGAGGTTTCGTTTATGATCAATCGTGCTGGGTGTAGAGAAAATTTCTCTCTCCTCTATGACACCTCCTCTCGATGAACTCCCCAGTCCTGTTGGCTTTACCTCCATGTCTCCGGTTGGCAGCTCAAATTTACTTTTTAAATTGTTTATTCTCAAACGTTTCATACAATCATTAATACATGTCTCCTGTACTATTCCAATCGCCGGCTAATTAACTCTGAAGTCAATAGACTTTCAAATTCCTACTGAAACTGCCAAATAAACTTCAGATCATGTCATCCAAGTGCCAAGAAACCATTAGCAGTTTTTTTATTCACTCCTGATTTATGTTAAAATTTCCCTCCTTACTTACCTTTGTTTCCACGAATCATAATCTTATTTCAACCAAATAATTAAAAAAAATTTTTTTTAACGTTTATTCATTTTTGAGAGACAGAGCATGAGCGGGGAAGGGGCAGAGAGAGAGGGAGACACAGAATCGGAAGCAGACCGCAGGCTCTGAGCTGTCAGCACAGAGCCTGATGCGGGACTCGAACTCACGAACTGCGAGATCATGACCTGAGCCGAAGTCATCTGCTCAACCGACTGAGCCACCCAGGCGCCCCTCAACCAAATAATTTTAAGCTTTACAGTTCATAGCTCAAGTGCCATAGACTCTCACTGCTCTTATCAAGATTCAGTACATTTTCTTAAATAAATATTTAACACAAGTTTCAAAGACTTTAAGTGGTTGATTTTTTAAAGGTATATTTATTTTTGAGAAAGAGACAGAGTATACGCGGGGAGAAGCAGAGAGAGAAGGAGACGCAGAATCCAAATCAGGCTCTAGGCTCTGAGCTGTCAGCATAGAGCCTGACACAGGGCTCGAACCCATGGTCCACGAGATCACTACCTGAGCCAAAGTCAGACACTTAACCAAGTAAGCCACCCAGGCACCCCAAGTGGTTGATTTTTTTAATGATTGTTTTCATTCATTACGGTTCTGCTAAGGAGCAGTCCCACGGAACTAATCATGCCACCATTCTGGCAGAAACACTCCTCTATGTGTATTTTTAATGTTCTCTTTAGAAGTTTTGAAAACCTCTATATTCCTTAGACACAACCCCTTTATGACAACTTACACATAATGGATGCTTATCTAGTATCTTCTGGATTGAAATAGAGATCCAAACAATCTCACACAAATACAGCAAAGAGAGAAGGGTGAAGAACAAAGAAAGAAGAGTGAAAAACAACCTCAGCATGATTCAACTGATATAATCAGAGTGCCTCACGATACCATGATGCAAGTTTTTTATTCCTTATTCATTAATGAACACCTAGAAGAACTTCCAAGCTACATTTTTTTTCCACTTTTTTCTTTCTTCAAGCTCTGAGAGATGAGTTTCATGCCCACGTTATTTTTATTTTATTGTTTTTTCACAAATTCAGTTTAGTAAATACATCATAGTATGATCATTTTAAAATGTAGTGCATAGACGGGGCGCCTGGGTGGCTCAGTCGGACTTCGGCTCAGGTCGTGATCTCACAGTCTGAGTTCGAGCCCGGCGTCGGGCTCTGTGCTGCCAGCTCGGAGCCTGGAGCCTGCTTCGGATTCTGTGTCTCCCTCTCTCTCTGCCCGTCCCCCGCTCATGCTCTGTCTCTCTCTCTGTCAAAAATAAAAATAAACATTAAAAAAAAATTTTTTTTTAATGTAGTGCATAGGGGTGCCTGAGTGGCTCAAGTCAGTTAATCATTCAACTCTTGATTTCGGCTCCAGTCCTCATCTCACGGTTCATTACATTGAGCCCCACATCAGGCTCTGCACATTGACAGCATGGAGGCTGCATGGGAGTCTCTCTCTCCCTCTCTCTATGGCCCTCCCCCACTCACATGCACCGGCACTTCTTCTCTCTCAAAATAAATAAATACACATTTTTTAAAAATAAAATAAGTAAAATATAGTGCATGCATCCTTAACGTGAAACGATTTGAAGATCAATGGATATAATTTATTTTTTACTAGTTATAGGTTACTTGAAATTCATTGTGGCGAAAAATATAGGACTCCATTTATGGTGGTGGTATTAATTTTTCCTTTAAAGTAAATTTACTTAAGTTGAAAAATAGTTAACACAAAATACTGTTTATATAATTATATGGATTGAGAAAAATATAGCAAAAATTTTCATGTAGTATATAAATGACTGGGGTTTGTAACAAATACAAAACACTAAGTCAAATGAATACAGGTGCCCGTATATTTATGTTTATTTGTTTTTTTGAGAGAGAGGGAGACACAGAATCCAAAGCAGGTTCCTGGCTCTGAGCTGTTAGTACAGAGCCTGACACAAGACCAGAACTCATGAACCATGAGATCATGACCTGAGCCAAAGTCAGGCGCTTAACCAACTGAGGCACCCAGGTGTGCCTACCCCTATATTTATAAGAGCAGTATTATTAGCGATAACCAAGAAATGGAAACAGCTCAGGTATCCATCAACTGAGGAATGGATAAAGAAAAGATGGTACACACACACACACACACACACACACAAGGAAATATTATCTAGCCATTAAAAATAATGAACCCTTGGGGCACCTGGGTGGCTCGGTCCGTTGGGTGTCTGACTCTGGCTCAGGTCGTGATCTCCCGGTTTGTGGGTTTGAGCCCCACGTCGAGCTCTGTGCTGACAGCTTGGAGCCAGGAGCCTGCTTCAGATTCTGTGTCTCCCTCTCTCTCTCTCTGCCTCTCCCCCACTTGTGCTCTGTCTCTCTCTCTCTCTCAAAAATAAATTTTAAAAAACGTAAAACAAAAAAATTAAAAAAAAAATAATGAACCCTTATCATTTGCAATGACATAGAAGGGCCTAGAGAATATAATGTTCGGAGAAAGGCAAGTACCATATGGCTCCACTCATATGTGGAATTAAAGAAACAAAACAAATGAACAAACAGAAGAAAAAAGAGATGAACAAAAAGACCCTTAAATAAAAAAGAACAAGCTGGTGGTTTCCAGAGAAGATGTGGGTTGGGAGATGGGTCAAATAGATAAAAAAAGACTTAGAGTAACTTATCTTGATGAGCACTGATTAATGTATAGGTGTTGAATTATTATATTGTGCATCTGAGACTAAAGTAACACTGTATGTTAATTACACTTCAGTAAAAAAAGAAAAGAAATGAACGATTGAGTTTAAAAAGCAGTTCTTAATAAGAGTTTGAGTTTTAAAAAGAGTATTTTTTATTTTAAAAATAACATATACCTTTTGAAATATACTTATTTCTCCTTAAAAATAAGTCGAATATGATGTGTAAGCATTAAACTGTTCTCTTTAAAAGACACGTTCTGGGGCGCCTGGGTGTCTCCAGTCGGTTGAGCATCTGACTTAGGCTCAGGTCATGATCTCACAGTTTGTGGGTTCCAGCCCCACATCGGGTTTTGCGCTGACAGTGCAGAGACTGATTCAGATTCTCGGTCTCTCTCTCTGCCTCTCCCTCACTCACATGCGCACATGCACTCTGTCTCTCAAAAATAAAAATAAACATTAAAAAATAAATAAATAAATAAATAAATAAATAAATGATAAATAAAAATAAAAGACGTTCTGATATATGTTAATTTAAAAATATATTCCATTTTACATATGCGCACCATATTTTTATCCATTCATCTGTCAGTGGACACTGAGGTTGATTCCATTTCTCAGCTACTGTAAATAATTCTGCTATAAACCTAAGGGTGCATATATCTTTCTGAATTAGTGTTTTCATTTTCTTTGGATAAATATACAGTTTTTGAATTACTGGAATGTATGGTATTTCTATCGTTTATCTCTTGAGGAGCCTACTGTTTTCCACAGTAATTTACCAATTTCCATTCCCTGCAACAGTGCATAAGAATTCCCCTGAATGTTATTCAGCCATAAAAGAGAAAAAGATCTTGCCTTTCATGACAGTACAGTTGGACCTAGAGGGTATTATGCTAAGTGGAATAGACCGGTCGGAGAAAAACAAATACCAAATGATTTCACTTATATGTGGAATTTTGTAAAGACGTACACACAACCAAAAAACAGAAACAGACCCATAAATACAGAGAACAAACTCACGGTTCCCAAAGGGGAAGATGGTAGGTGGAGAGCAAAATGGGTAAAGAGGAGTGGAAGGTACAGGCTTCCAGTTATGGAGTGAGTAAGTCACGGGGATGAAAGGTGTAACATAAAGAATGTTGTTAGTGGTATCATATTAGCTTTGCAAAGTGCCAGATGGTAACTATACTTGTGTAAACATAGCATAATGGATAGAATTGTCAACACCTGAAAGTAACGTGAAATTATGTGTTGACAATATTTCAATAACAGTTTTAAAAAATTAAAAAAATTAAAAAAATTAAAATGTAAGCATTCATCATGAATATTTTTAAAGGTGCTAGTAGAAAATCACCCTTTGCATACCGCAGTAAGTGGGACAGGTAGGGCTAACCACAACCAAAAAAATTATTGAACAAAATTAATAAATTCGTCAAGGTACTTTTATCGCGTGGCCAGGACCAACATTCTATGTTGTTGCAAATATCGAAGAATTCATATAATAAAGTATTACAAGCAGTTTGTGTAGCACTGTAAGCAATCAAATATTGCTTTTATCCTTTTATAATCAAAACACAAAAATAATAAAAACTAAACCACATAACTGTGCAGGGAAGTTTTTATCATAGTAGCATAGTAAGGATATTCCTTAGATAGAATCGGAAGTGAACTGTTCAGAAAATGTTTCTGTATGAGAAACATTGAGCTGTATAAGAAGTTTTGAGTTCAAAGTGACTAACATCCAAGTATGGAGCTAGTAATGTTATAGTTGTAGGATTGCAGCATAAGAAAATGTGGGAAAGAAATTGTGCCTCTGAATTATTCTTCATGATTCCCATATCTTTGCACTTGTACTCATCCTTTACTTAGCAATCAAGTGATGTTTTAAAATCTGATTATTTGGCTTTCCTTTTAACTGGCTCTCAAAAGCTAAACAACCCCCATATCAATGACGCTCAAGGAGTAACAAGTTCTGGGGTAGTGAAGCAGTCGTTATAACGATTAAGGCCATTAACATAACTAGCAAAATATTGAACATTACTGATATTTCGCAAGTGAACTGTGGAACTTAAAAACATTTAGACTGCCGTTCTTATATTAATAACTTAACGTCCATATAAGGGGTTTTTTATGATGCACTTTCTGTTTTCCTTTACAGCCTTATACCCCTAAAATCCCTTATACACAGCATGTCTTCTGAATGTACTGACTAATTGAACCAAGTTAATGCATCATTTTGTCACCATTTGTCTACTTTAGAAAATTGAGTGCACAGATCTAGAATTTTATTGTCTACCTTTTTCACTCTACTATCTCTGCATGATCCATAGACAAAAAGCAACTTTAAGATGAACACTAATATGTGAGGTCTGGCTGACCTGTCACACTATTCTAGAACCTACCTTTAGCCAGTCAACCCTTTTCTGAATTCTAAGAGTAGCTCTCCATTACCTTTGCTCTATCACCTACCATATAAAGTCCTCTAATCTCATACTATCTCCATTATAGTGAGTGAGTTCCTTGAAGGCAGAAACTTTTCATTTCTCACTGTTGCTGTTGTTCTCACTTATCACGGTGTGGGAAGATGTCTTGTCATCAATTAATGTATTTTCACTAAATGAGGTGTAAGTCTGTAAATCATATGCAGAGAAGAGTTGCCCATTCCCTCAAGCTAATGATATAAAATAAAGTTTTCCAGGGTCATACGACAAATGAAACGCAGAAGCTTCCACTGGACAATAGGACCCAGCAAGACGAGTCCACATTTAAAAACACGACTATCATAGAGTTTCCACTTAACACAGGTATGAATCTGAATGGATTGAAGAATAAGACCAACAGGTTTCTTCTCTATTTCCCTCAATCTTCTTCTTTTCTGCTCACTTAGATTTTCTCACAGATTAAACGAACTAGAGCCCCATTTTCAATCTTATTCAACTGAAAAAACTCAGTCTTTCCCAGAGCTTAGATTTTTCAGTGTGTACTATATCACCATCTCTCAAAATGGTATTTTTTTTCTACAAAAAAAACCCTGTAGATCTCCCTTATCATATTCTCTGATCATTATCACACCCCTTAATACTGGTACGTAGTCAGGTACTATGTTACGATGAGCTTTGTACCTACAGATTTTCCTTGTCTGAAAAAGACAGAGAGGTTACTTTCCACTGTGAAGTCCTTTTGGCAGCGGTTGTGAGGGAAAATGCCAATCTTTTTAGAAGGTTTTCCTAGGTATTTTTGGATGTTTGTAAGATATGTGACCCTCTTCCCAAGTCATGGCTCTTTTCAGAAAGCAGAAATAAAGCCCATCAGTCTCATAGAATAAATGTTCCTAGAATAACTAGGACTCAATCTCTCAGCCCAGGGGTGCCTATGAGGGTACTTACCGAGTGGTCTCCGGGCGATATCTTTTGTTTTCAAGGACACAAGAGGAACATATGTAAAACTCAATGGTCATGTTGTGGAGATAAATGTTACCATTTTTCACGTGATTTCAACACTTTTCAAGACAGTAAGAATATCTGCAAGAATATGGGCGCCACACTTGTTAAGATAGAAGATGAAGAAGAACTGGTGATGTATATGTTCTGTTTTCTACCCCACACTGTATTTGTCTAGCCCTTAGTTGTAGGTAGGTTAAATCTTAGCGCTCAATAGTATTCGAGTGATTTGAAGAGTTTACAGTCATCAGCTAACTCGGATCCAGACAGTGGTCATGTTAAAGTGAGACATACCAATTGAAATGAGGTTAAAAGTTCATGTAACTCAACTGATTCATCCACAGTTAGAATTTCCACAGTGTAGCCAATGTAAAGTCACACATGAAGCAATGAGAAAATATTTGTCTTTGGGGCCCCTGGGTGGCTCAGTTGGTTAAGCATCCGACTCTTGATTTCTCTCAGGTCGTGATCTCACAGTTAGTGAGTTGAAGCCCTGCATCAGGCTCTGTGCTGCAGGTGGGGAGCCTGCTTGGGATTCTCTGTCTCCTTCTTTCTCTGCTCCTCCCCCACTCATGCTGTGTGTGTGTGTGTGTGTGTGTGTGTGTGTCTAAAAATTAATAAACTTTAAAAAAAGAAATTATTTACCTTTAAAGCATATTGCTTTATCACAGATAACTCTATATCCCATATCAACAATTTCATAGAAATTTATTTTCAGCTTCTCTGAGGAAAATCATTATACCTGTAACAAAATCAAGAAATATAGCATTGTCACTGAGCTCGATGTAAAAGAAAACCTCTATATAAATTTAAAATTGAAGATCAGCTCATTCCAACTCATATTACATTAACTCATATTAGCTTCCCAAGAACCGAACTAAATGTTTCATAATCCTTATCATTATGCCTTGCTTTGAATATTGAAATGATTTACTATTATTTCTACCAAAGAGCTAATATATATTAGAATTCTAAGTTAAGGGTAATCATTTAATATCCTCTCAAATATAGATTGACTGTAAAAATCACTTGGTTTTGGTACTAGTCCAACTGTCCATATACTTGGCTTTCAACTGCTCTAAAATAGCTATAAAAATATAAAGAACTTGAAAATCATCAACAAAACCAAGCAAATGTGGAATCCAGAAAGAAGACATTTGTAGAGTCTGAATTAATCTCCTTTTTACTCCAATACAAAACTTCATGTATGGTAAAGGTGTTTACTAGATTTACTGTGATCATTTCTCAATACAAGCAAATAGTGAATCATTGTGTTGTACACTTGAAACTAATATAATCTTATATGTCCATTATATCTCAGATTAAAAAAAAGAAAATTATAATTGTAATATTAATAGGATAAATTTTTATTTTTATTTTATGTTTTTATGTTTATTTATTTTTGAGAGAGAGACAGCGTGAGCAAAGGAAGGGCAGAAGGAGAGGGAGACACAGAATCCAAAGCAGGTTTCAGACTCCGAGCTGTCAGCACAAAGCCTGACACGGGGCTTGAACTCATGAACTGTGAAATCATGACCTGAGCCAAAGTCAGCCACCCAACAGGCTGAGCCACCCAGACACCCCAATAGGATAAATTTTTAAATCCTAATTTGATTACAGAGATGGTAAAGAATTTATATAAAAATATAATATATTGAAAAGATGTTAGAGTGTTAAAAGAGTGAATGTGAAATCTGTTCAGCATAAATTAATAAGCACATTAAGTGACAAAATACATTATCATCTTCTTAGATGAGAACTATAGAATATACATGAATAGTGACCACATTTTCACAAATATTATATAGCTATACTCATCCTAACCAGAATTATTATAGAAACACTGGAAAACGTGTGAGATGTGTTAGCCTGTGTAACTCTGGCTTTAACTGTGAGTGTGTATTCCGTAACTGAGTACATCTTCAGCCTTTCCATAGGCTTACAGAAATTTCAGAACGTTGTAAAAGATGTATTCATTAATCCTCTCTTGACTTACCCACAGGTGATGCATCTGTTGACAAAAGAAATCTCAACTTGGGGTTCACAGTTATACAGAGGGTCCAAGTATGAGTTTCAGGATCTAGAAACTGTATCTTTCCTACAGGTTATCTTCATTGAGAATTAATGCCATGTATACGCAAACCCTGAAATTGATGCCAAAGCTTTGTATTTAGATGCACACATCTCTGGGTAGAGTGACTAAGCTTTCATCATCTTCCCAAAGGAGTAGAAGACAAACAGAAAAATAAAAACGGAGGGTGAAAATTAAAGCAGAATGGAGAAAAATAGAAAGTACGGCCAGAAACCCTCAATTGAACCCCCTTTCACTTGTTGTCTTGTGTGACTAAATCAACCAGAGCGTCAGTCTCCTCACTTGGAAAAGGTGGAGAGTAGGCAATGAAACTGGCTGTCATGGTAACTACACCCGGAGTGAGCAGAGCATAACGTGTGGAAAGTTGAACTGCTATACTTACTGTACCCCTTAAATCAATAATTGTGTGTCGACTGTTTTCAAATAAATAAAAAAGAAATGAGTGACCTATTATAACCCCCCTGTGAAAGACTGCGTTTTCCTTACAATACAATTAGGAAGATCAAGGAAGACAGTACATGTGCAAATGCTTTGCAAAAATTAAAGTACAAGGTGAATATCGATTATTTAATACTTACTAAGTAGTTTCCAGCCAGCTATAGAAATGCTCATCTGATGGGGTAAGGACTCCTTCCTCAAGATGCCCATTTTGCAAGAAATAAATGCGGTGCTTGTGTAACAAAAATATAAGACGACATTGGTAAAAAAAAAATGTCATATCTATCACACCTGCACTCCAAGGTAAAAATCAGACTTTGTTCAGAACTCATCTTTGAGCTACAGGAATAAGTTATGAAAAGAAATTGAAAAATAAACATAGTGAAGAGAAGAGAGTCTTCTTTCATGCCTCGGTATTTAATAAAATATCAATAACTGAGATTTCATTGTTTTACAATTTAAATAGAATCGGGATGAAGTTAATTTTCTGTTTTATGTTATACACAACAATAAAATAATAATGATAACAGGATTGTTACTTATATTCAGGAACATAAAAAGATTTTGGTCATAAAATATGTTCCTTTTATTACAGAACTTCATTCGAAGTCAGATGCACTTGTACACTTGGATTGGGCTCTCCCGTAAAGGAACCAGCGGGTCATGGAAATGGGAAGATAACTCAAATCCCTTTCTCCAAGTGTAAGTTTCTAGAATAGATACTAACTAGTAGGTTCTATAATCACAGATGTGCATTTACATTTCTGAAAGTATATAGGAAAAACATGCACACATAAATATATAGGCATACATACATACATACACACATATATGTGTACTCACACACACACAGAGATCACACACACACACACACACACACACACACACACACACACACTTCCAAAGGACTTATGTTCAGGCAGTGAGTATGTGGAGAGAGAGAGAGGCTTTCCAACTTTATGCTTTCTTCTTTATCAGTTACTCTGGGATAGCCTAGGGTGTAAAAGAACAGTTTCTACAAGGAAAGAAAAGACACATCACCTTAATTTTGGACCAATATTTTCTATTCTGTCTACATCCGCGTATATTTCACATCGTTTATATGTTCCTATTTCAGGATAAGTGACTGGAAAGAGACAAAAGGTGGAAACTGTGCAAGTATGACAAAAATGAGGATGATTGCTTCTGACTGTTACAAACTCCTGCCCTTTACTTGTGAGAAGAGAATTCCTTGTGTGGCTACCTCATAATAGGAACAACAACAAAAGACAAGGACGATATTTTTTCTTGTAAAGAACCAGACTTCTTAAAGTCCTAGAGTCTTCCTCTCTCATTTCAGAATGTCTTTGCTTTTTTATGGCCTGTACCAATATGCCAGCCTCTGGCAGAGATGATGCTGGAATATTGGGTGCACCAGCGTGAGCGACATCAGACCCCTCACCTCTGCCCTTGCACGTGGAGACAGCCACGTTACGAGCACAGGTTGGTGGAGTAAGAGAGTATCAGCTTTCCTGATGAGGATTAAGAAGGAAACTTCTCCATACTGTTTCTACAACTCACACGGATTTAGGAAGGAATCCCGCAAACTTCAGTCACCATCATGCACGTTTTGTCTGGAAATCAATGCCACCAGTCATGACAAGGATTATTCTCTATTAATGCGTATACATTTCTATTTGATTCCTTCCTTTTCAAGAGGAAGACTGTGCTGTATCCTAGAAAGCAATAGGATCTCGAATCAGATTGGAGTCTCAGTTAGCGATGTGCCCTCTGGCAGCTTGAAACTTCTGGGTCATAATTTCCTCATCAGTGGGTAACTACAAACTGCATTTGCAAAGTGGCTGTACCATTTTGCATTCCTATCAGCAGGGTATGAAATTGCATTTGTTTGAATCCCTCCAACATTTAATGCTGCCAGTTTGGGGCGCCTGGGTGGCGCAGTCGGTTAAGCGTCCGACTTCAGCCAGGTCACGATCTCGCGGTCCGTGAGTTCGAGCCCCGCGTCGGGCTCTGGGCTGATGGCTCGGAGCCTGGAGCGTGTTTCCGATTCTGTGTCTCCCTCTCTCTCTGCCCCTCTCCCGTTCATGCTCTGTCTCTCTCTGTCCCAAAAATAAATAAATGTTGAAAAAAAAATTAAAAAAAAAAACCACAAGTTTAATGCTGCCAGTTTTTAAAACCAGTTTCATAAGGGTACAGCATAATTAAGTGTGGTTTTAATTTGTATTTTTCTAATGAATAATTCTAGCCATATTTTCATGTGTTTTTTTGTTAATCAGGTATCTTTTGTGGTAAAGTATTGATTCAAATTTTTGCCTACTGTTATTTCATTGTTTTCTTGTTGATGAGTAATGAAAGTTCATTATATGTTTGATACTGATATTTTATCAGACATGTGTTTTATGAATATTGTTTGCAGTCTCTCATTCTTATCTTTTATTCTCTTAACATTGTCTTTAGAAGAAAAGAAGGGCAGAGTTTTAGTTTGATGAAGTGTAATCATTTTTTCTTGAGTCATGACTTCTGAGGGGTTTTTGGTCCTATGAAAATTTCAATTTACCTGAAGTTGAATTTTTTTCTCCTATGTGGTCTCTAAAAGCTGTAAGTTTACAGTGAATTCTACACTCTACTTCAAATTAATTTTTGTATATGACATGTTTCCTTTCTTTAAACTTTTGCATATAAATGTCTAATTATTCTAGTATCATTTGTTGAAAACAGCAAATGATATTTGTTGAAATATCATTGGCGCTTTTGTCAAAAATCAATCAACCACTTATTTGTGAATCTATTTCGAAACTCTCTATCCTGTTCCATTGATCTGAGTATCTATCTTCTTTCATCAGTATCATTTTTTTTTCTTAAGTAGGGGTCCATGCTCAACGTGGAGCCCAATGTGGGACTTGAACTCACGACCCTGAGATAAAACCTGAACTGAGATCAGGAGTCGAACACTTAACCCACTGAGCCACCCAGGTGCCCTACCAATATCTTGATTATTGTGCCTTGTAGAAGTCTTCAAGTATGGTAATATGAGTTCTCCTACTTTGTCCTTTCTCAAAATTGTTTTTTTGTAATATATTAAATTTATTGTCAAATTGGTTTCCATACAACACCCAGTGCTCATCCCAAAAGATGCCCTCTTCCATGCCCATCACCTACCCTCCCCTCCCTCCCACCCCCCATCAACCTTCAGTTTGTTCTCAGTTTTTAAGAGTCTCTTATGCTTTGGCTCTCTCCCACTCTACCCTCTTTTTTTTTCCTTCCCCTCCCCCATGGGTTTCTGTTAAGTTTCTCAGGATCCACATAAGAGTGAAAACATATGGTATCTGTCTTTCTCTTTGACATTAAAAAAAAAAAAAAGGTCAGTTAGTGGCCATAATTTTATTATAATTCCAATACCCAGTTAAAGGAATCTTGGCTCCTTGTAGAAATGGTTGCTTTTAAGTGAGGGGTAGGAATATACAATATGAGCCTGGAGCATGTGTACTACTAGAAAATAGGGGAGTACTTCAAAGAACGGGGTGTGTCAAAGGGATCGAGAGACCAGACGAACGAATTCCCAATGGCTAAAGCAACTGCAATTTAAGCAAAAAAATAAATAAAGTACTATTGGACTATAAACCAAAATATAAAACAAATACCCATCAGACCATAACAGTATTAAAGAAATGATCAGGGGCGCCTGGGTGGCACAGTCGGTTAAG
This sequence comes from Felis catus, assembly GCF_018350175.1. Lineage (NCBI taxonomy): Eukaryota > Metazoa > Chordata > Mammalia > Carnivora > Felidae > Felis > Felis catus. The sequence continues at coordinate 45,067,411 of NC_058374.1, forward strand.
CGTCCGACTTCAGCCAGGTCACGGTCTCGCGGTCCGTGAGTTCGAGCCCCGCGTCGGGCTCTGGGCTGATGGCTCAGAGCCTGGAGCCTGCTTCCGATTCTGTGTCTCCCTCTCTCTCTGCCCCTCCCCCGTTCATGCTCTGTCTCTCTCTGTCCCAAAAATAAATAAACGTTGAAAAAAAAAATTAAAAAAAAAAAAGATCAAATAAATACATGGGGGCAATGAGACAAAATTTGCATGAAGAATTCCAAATACAATTCCAAGAATAATTTTACCCCCACTTCAAGGAGAGGGGCATAACTCCTCGCTCTGTAAGTACGCACTGCACATCATGATTTCCTTCCAAAAAATCATTATAGAATCATATGGAAGGGGAAACAAAGAATAACTTTACCATGGAACACCTGACAAATAGTACCAGACTGAAGAAAGTGATCAACAGTGACAGGCCATATTCAGAGCATGCACTCTTTTTATTTTTTTTATTTAACTCATTTTTTCTCTCACTTTTGAGAGACTGAAAGAGACAGAGCGTTAGTGGCAGAGAGGCAAAGAGAGAAAGGTACAGAATCTGAAGCAGGCTCCAGGCTCTGAGTTGTCAGCACAGAGCCCAACACGGGGCTTGAACTCACTCACGAACCCTGAGATCACCACCTAAGCCACCTAAGCCGAAGTCAGATGCCCAACCTGAGCCGAAGTCGGACGTCCAACCCACTGAGCCACCCAGGCGCCCCCATACCATGCACTCTTGATATAATATAATAAAACTGCCTCTGTACCTGTGTGGGCTTCCTCCCCAAACTTACGACCTCGGTCTACGCATGAGAAAAATATCAGACAAATCTCAACTGAAGGATATATTTTTAAATACCTAGAAAGCACTCCTCAAAACTATCAAGATCACCAAGAACAAGGAAAATCTGTAACACCAAGGGAGAACTTAAGAACAGATGACAGCTAACTGTGATGTGGTAACATGGATGAGATCCTGGAATAGAAAATCTGAGAAAATTATGCATTTTAAATAACAAAAAATATATCAGTTTTGCCTTCTTAATTATAACAAATATGCAATACTAATATGGCATGTTAATATAGGGGATTGAGTGCAGAATATTTGGGAACTCTGTACTATCTTTGCATCTTCCTTCTGTGCATTTAAAATTGTCCTAAAAATAAAGTGTATTTAAAAAAGTAAAATCAGAATGTAAGTGATGACAAAAAAAAAATCTTACTGGATTTCTGATTTGGAATGCCTTAAATCTTAGATCAATTTGGAGAGAAGAGAAATCATAACCATTCTGAAGCTTCCCATCCAGGGCCATAGTATAGTTATCAATTTACTTGTCTTAATTTCTCTTATAAGTGTTTTTTTTCATTTCCAGCATATAGATGGCACATACATTTTGGCACATACACACTATTAATTTAATGGGATACTGTAACCAAATCAACGTGAGTTTGCTCCTTGGTGAGTCACAAAAGGAAATTACACTGAGTTGTCACATAAAGGAAACTTTGTTTACAGCAAATAAGGACATCATGGGGAGTAACTTCCAAAGTCGTGACTCCCCAAACAAGGGTGAATAGATTGCTTTTCTTTTTCTTTTTCTTCCTTTTCCTTTCTTTATTTTTTTTTTTTAGACTTAGGATGAAAAAGAGGATCCACATCACCATATGTAGAGGAGGGCATGAGGTCACACATGCACCTTAAGGAAACAGGCCACCACACACACTGTGTGTTGTGTAAATAAGGCTTGTGCTCTTCACTGGGGGGAGATTTTAGTATTATGAGGTACAGATATTATCAATCATTCTAGAGGTCACTCCATGGTCCATCTGAGCAGGTGTGAGTCAGGGTGACACTCAAACTGGCTCGAGGGATCTAGCAGGCTGAAGCTTTTGTCAGAATAGTCATTGTTGCTTGAGGGGTGGTATTGCTTTCCACGTGCCAAAGTTAAGAGAGAAACTGGAAAGAAGATGCCCTTAAGGCAAAATGTGGGACAAAGTTCGGGGAGTATAAGCTGGTGGGCAGTAAAGGTCAGGTCTTAGGGTCTAGCATGTGACAATACCACTGTAAATGGTATTTTTATTTCAATTTCCAATAGCTTAATTTTAGCATATAGACACATTACTGAATTTTAACATACTGTCCTATATCTGGAACCAAATTAAACTCACATATTAGTGTTAGGAGGAATGAGGCGAAACACTGGGATTTCTATGTTGGCAATTATGTCCTTTGCAAATGGGTGTCGTTCCTTTTTGCATTCCAATCTGTATCCCTTTTTTATTTCTTGCATATCGAACTGAAATGGCCTCCCTTGGGATGGTCAAGAGGGGTGATGAGTCCAGATATCTTTGCTTCTTTACTGGTGTTAAGGGAAAGCACTCAATCTTTCGCTGCTCAGTAGATTACTAACTGGAGGGTTTGTTTCCTTCTAATGTCATTATCATATTGAGAAAAATCTCACTTATTCCTACTTTACTTATTCCTAGTTTACTGAGACGATTTATCATGAAATGATGGTGACTTTGGGGTGCTTTATCTGCATCTACTAAGGCTATCATGTGGTTTTCCTTCCTCAGCCTATCATTCAGGTAAATCACCCCAATTCATTAATCTTGCACATGTGGAATAAACCCCACTCCATCATGATGTATAATCTTCTCAATAAATTGCTCTATGCAATTCGATGTGCAACTATTTGTTAGGAATTTTTGCTTGTTTGGTGCACATGGGCTGTGGACTCTTGGCTATCTGGTTTCACTATCCAAGTAACACTGGCCTCACAGAAAAAGTTGGAACATTTTCAATTTTCTTCTGTCTCCTGGAACACGCTTTTTTTTCCTTTTTAAATTTTATTCTTTATTCAGTAAATATTTACCAGAATTCACCAGAGAACCCATCTGTGGTTCTCTCCAGAATGTTTTAACTACAAATCGAATAGCTCATCTTAGATGTACAATGAGTTCAAGTTATCAAATTCTTCTTAAGTGTGTTTTGAAAGATCAATTTTTTCCAGAAATCGATGTCTTTTAGGTTTTAGAATTCATTGGCAAACAATTCTTCATCATGTTCCCTTATAATCATCAGTAAATCCTTCAATGTCTCTAATAATGCTGCTCATTCATGCTTCAAATTGGCCATTTATGCCTATTCTTGATCGGTCCAGACGGAGGTTTTTCACTGTTGTCGGCCTTTGCAAAACTCACTGTTATATTTGTTTTATTATTTCTTTTATTTCCAACTTCACTGATTTCTGCTCTTCATTTTGTGATTTCCACCTTTATTTGATTTGGGTTTTATGTCTTTTCCTCATTCTACTTTCTCAAGGCAGAAGTTGTGATTCTTGATTGGAAAAGCTGCTTCCGATGTAAGCATTTCCCTGCGAACACTGATCGATCTGCCTCCACCTATTTTGATCTCTTGATGATTTGCTTTCATCCAGTTCAAACTATGCCAAATTTATCCTTTAAAACAAACAACGGCAAAAACATTTTTTTAATTTTCTTCATGACTAAATCTGAGGCGTGGAAGAATTTATTCCAACAGAGTAAACAAGAGTTTCAAATGGAGCTTGACCTTGCCACCTCACTTTTAAATTTCTCGCCTCCACAACAATGAAAAAATGAATGTATGTTGTTCAAAGACACCCAGGTTGTGGTAGTTGTCATAGCAGCCCAAAGGATCACTACAACACCCTGTAACCAGCACCCAGATTGTTACACTCCATATTATCAGCACCTGAGAAATGTACCTTGGACATGGTTTCTTTCCAAGCATAACGTTGCACCATGGTAAAGACTAGTCATTTCCCATTACTATTTGTTTTAGGAATAATCCATGTGGCAGGAAATCTTGTCCTCATTTCTAATAGCATAGGCTAGACTTACCTGGTGTAGAACCTTATAAATAACTGGAACGTTATAGGAGGAGCGATTTTGTGTCTGGGTTTTATTTTGCTCAAACTTACGTTTGTGATATTAATCCACAAAGACACGGACAGACACTTTAAATGAAAAGAAATACCATAAACATATGCTCAGAGACACAAATAACAGGACATCGTAAACTGACGTGAATCAAATAAACATTTTTTTTTAATTGCTAAAGATTTTATTGGCAAAATCACAGACTGATAACACGTTGCAGTGGGAACCAAGAGAGGAAGCAGGAATTCTTGAATGCTGCTGACTGCAGATAGAGATGTAGAGCATCTATTGTAAATTCAACGTGTATGCAAATTTCATGTGGACACATTTTGACATAGAAATGACACTGCTAGACATTTACCCTATGTATACGCTCTATGGCAAGTAATACTGTATTAAGTGCTTTCATTCACACAATTCTAAAATTCTGGGACAAACCTAGACGTCCATTGGAAATAAAACGTTTATCAGTGTGACATTTGCAGAAATTTATACAAAGTAATACAGCTACCTATGTACTGATATGGAACACACGCATGGTACATTTTCAACAGAAACATAAAGGATCGTTACTGTCGTTTGTAGCCACATAACATTTTGTTTAGCAGACAGCCTGTGTATAGTTGTATTTCATTAGAATACCTCTGGAATACTATATAAACCAGTTACATGTGTGCTTCTGAGGTGGCAACTAGGTGAACAGAATACAAGATGGGTTGAGAGGATGTGTTCATCGTTTAGGACCTCTTACACTGTGAACATTGCAAATGTATTCACTACCTATCTAAATCAAGATCATTTAGTTATATTTTAAATGTAAAGTCTTACACTCAAACTTTTTCACATTCTCTGATGGAATGGTTCTTGAAATTTCAAAAAAAAAGCTTCATTTTTGGATGGCTGATTTTACTATTTCTAAAACTTACTCTTTTATCCATGCTGAGGGATGTGTGAAAGATCATAATCCTTCATACACCACGCGTAGTTGACTAATTTGAGTGAATACCCTGTGTTTTTCCTTACAGCTGTTAAAGAATGAAAATAGTGAATATTTGATCACAGCACTTCTTTAATTATCAGGGCCAGAGAACTCCTTTTCACAAATGTAACGGAAATGGTTACTACAGTCAGCGGTATAAATTGTTGATGGTCTCATGTGTCCACATTTCACAGGAGATAAACTCTGTTGGAAATTCCTGCACCAGAAAATAAATTCATTTTAGAAAGACATTTCTCAGGCAAAATTTATCACAAATTGAAAACATATGTGCAGTTATTTCAATGGCCTTACAAATGTTGAGAAGGTCATATAGCGTTATTATTAGGAAGCGTAATTGTATCTAAACCTAATGAAATGTTGCCAATGGACCACTGGAACTAGTGAAGAAGTACAAAGGTTAGTGTAGACTGTGAGGTAGAGGGAGTTATACATATACACTTGAAATATGCTCCTAAGACTCCTGACACGTCTGGGAAGTGATCAAATAAAGAATGTGTATGAAGTGATACACTGAAATTACATATAAACATATTTCCAAGTGCCTATAATTCAGACTGATGTGCCCAGAGCAAGCAATTCCACTGCTAGCCTCACTTTGAGCAAAAAAGGTGCTGATTTGCACTTAAAATAGAGTGCACTTTTTCTCCACTGAGCCTAATGTCTTCCACACCAAACGAAGCATTAGACTTCGGTGAAATTGGGCAATGAGAATGAGGTACCTGGATTTTAAATGTGAAGACTGGGCTACACTGCCCAGAAAAAACACGTTTCTTAGTTTCAATTTTCACCCAAATCCTCAAGAATCTGATGGGAAGTAACGATATCAAGAAATAAAATGGAGGTGTCCCCAACTTTTTACATTCAGCTGTTGTGTCAGTAGAACTTCTTTGTACGGGGTTCCATTGCCTTCCCTGCCCCTTCATGGGTTTCCTTCTGTCTCTTGAAGCACTTTTCTCGGTGATGTTTTCTGGTTATCCTCTTGTCCCCTTATCTTCACATGACCTTAAACATGAGGATGTCCGAGGGCTCAGCCCTTAGATTCCCGAGAATCATCCCAGCCTCGCACTTGTCACACTGTCTATCCACTGCTTCACACAACATTTGCATCCCAGGCACAGACCTCTCACCTGATCGGCATGATCATCTATCACAAGGCCCATGCGACACCCCGTACATACCTAAATGCTTAACAGTTTTACTAATATTGTATCTAAAACTGAATTCCAAATATGCCTCATTAGCGTTAATGGGAACGTCATTCTTACCACTCCTGGACCAAAACCTTGACACCATCCCTGACTTGTCCGTCTCACACACATCTTTGGAACAAGTGTAGAATCAGGCCACTTGGCCATCTCAGCTCAACAGACTGTCCAGAGTGCGTCGCCAAAGCAGGGGCCAGCTTTTGTCCCTCCTCCGCTTAAAACCCTCTAATAGCTTCTCATGACCCTCATGAACCAATCCAAGGTCTTACATTTTTCTGATCCCCACATGCTCTCACTGTCATTCCCTCTCTGACCTACTTCTCTCCCACCTCGTTCCCCTTGCTCCAGCATCCCAGGCCCTCTTGCTATTTCCTCAGGAATTCTAAGGACGCTCCTACCTCTGAGTCTTGACCACAATTGTTGTTACTGCTGGGATGCATTTGTATCAGCTAATCCACATGCCCTGCTCACTCAACATGCTGTGTGAACTTCATTTCTCAAGGAGTCTGTCCTGACCACTCCACTGTAAGCAGTGAAATCTCTCCTTCTTTCCTTCATACAGAAAAGGCACTTTGCACTGTAGCAAAAAGTGAGAGATTTCACATCACTCCATAGCATATATCACCCCCTAATGTGCCATGAAATTCACATGGCACGTTGAGATTGTCGTCGCTCATCACCAAGAGCTCCATCAAGCCTGCATTGGAATGTAGTATCCACAACGGCAGAAGACTGTAGCGTGTTTCATTCACCACTATAGCTCACTGGCTAGAAGGGTGCCTGGCACATTGTGGGCCATCAATAAACAGCCTGTTAAGTAGCCCATGTTTCTCATACTGTCCCCCATGTTACCTAGATTTAGTTACAACGGATCACTTTTCTTCATTTTCTAAACTCATTTCGGAGACATCAACTGACAAACCCATGTGATTTATTAATGAAACAGGGCTACTAGAAATTCTGTGGACTTGTGCTAGACAATAACATGTATGATATTAAACACCATATTAGAGCTGCAAGATTACTAAATGACTCCTTTGGAAAAAGCTCTTTTGTTGTTGTTGTTCTCCAATGAGACCAAGCAAACAGGTACAAATTTCATGTACAGAGGAGGCTGGCTGTAGCCACTTTCCTCTCCTCATTATCTTTTTACCATTTCCTGCAACCATATCTGTGGACATGCTTGTATCATAGGACATACAAGATACAAAAGCAAAATGCCATTTCACTAGGTTTGGCAGGACTTTCCATTAAAGAACATGGAATAGATCATGCTCTTTGGGTCTAGTGAGGTCTCACATTTGCATTCGGTTGCCAATCTAAGAAGCGAGATCAAATGGAATGAACGATATTCCCTAAGTCCCCAAGGATCTGTTCCTCTTCTTCACCAATAATCTACCACTCCGTTACTGAGCAGGAAATGGAGAAAGGCCATGAAATGAAAACTTACAGCTGCTGAGATAGGGGTGAGCCATCCAGCCATTGCCAGGGATTCCTGCCTTCTTGAACCCTAATTAATCCAATCCAATGATTGTGTTTTATTTTTGATTGAATAAGGACCTGTTAGAAAATTGGAATTATTAGTATTATTCATAGCATCAGTGAAAACATCTTACCCACAGAGGACTCATCAATAAAATACTGGGCACTGTTATGTTCACACACTTTTATGATAAATGGAAGTGGCAGGCTCATTTCTCCATGGGGTAGAGAAGACACAGGAATGGAAATGCTTCAATGAAGGTATCACTCAAGTCTCTGTGACTGGATCCAAGATATCAGCAAAGGGGCAGGATGGACTTAGAAATAAACAAATCTCCCCATACGATAAAGTAGATAGATAAATATGATGGCACTCAATCAGGAACTTTTCCTCATCCTAAGTCGCCTTAAAGCATGTGAAAAGATGCGGCTCCTGGGTGGCTCAGTCGGTTAAGCGCCCGACTTCAGCTCAGGTCACGATCTCGCGCTCTGTGAGCTCGAGCCCCGCCTCGGGCTCTGGGCTGATGGCTCCGAGCCTGGAACCTGCTTCTGATTCTGTGTCTCCCTCTCTCTCTGCCCCTCCCCCGTTCATGCTCTGATCTCTGTCTGTCTCAAAAATAAATAAACGTTAAAAAAATTAAAAAAAAAACATGTGAAAAGACAAGCCTCATGTCTGGAGATATATGCAATAATTTACAGAACAAATAAGTATTTCTAGAAATAAACAAGGAAAAAGATCATACAATAAGAAAAACGTGGACAACAAAGGAGAACACATTTCAAATAAATGGGGAGTATAGCCAAGAAATAGAGAAAGATGCCAAGCTCACTAGAGATCAGAAAAATTCAAATCAAAGCCACCAGGATATATTTTACTAGTATTGAATTGGCAGAAATTAAAAATAACAGCACCAATTTTGTGGGATGGTAGATATCAAATCCATCTTTAAAAATGTTGCTAAAATCATATTGAAATGTAATTTTAAATTATCACCTCAAAATGGACCTTTAGGAACCCTGTCCCCAATGATTTCACTCCTACGATGATTTGTGGTCAAGAGAAGTGAAGACACACAAGAGAGTTTTGCACTGAGACACGTCTAAGAATGATTCATGAAGGACTATTCCTAACCACAAAAGGTGGAAACAACCCAAACTTCCATCTTCTAGAGATGAAGAGACTGTAGCTACAAGCGGTCAAACGCTGTATCCCATTAATTTGCTCTACACACCTCAGGAAATAAAACTTCCTTGAGAATTTTCCTTCTGTATGCAGTGGATATCATACAGTCTGTGTTAACAGCGTGGGCACTGAATAATGCATGCAGTGTCTAAAATATCTCTACCATAAAAATTCTGTAAGTTCGTTGTAATCATTATTCCAATTGGCATATTGAATGGAAAGTAACAAATTAATGTCCTTTGCTAGAAGCAACGTAATTGAATCTCTCTCAGCCTCTCTCACTCTCTCAAACACAAATGTACCCAAAAACACACACATGCATCAATATTTCTTCACAGTAATTACATTGTATCAGAAAAATTTGAGGAATGTATAGTTAGTGCCTAAGGAAAAAGAATGGGAATTATAGAATTGCGACCAAAATAGATGTTATCATTTCTAAGTCTCCGAATAAACACTGATGTTCAATGTCCCTTGATTCTTTCACTCACATAATTTTGCTAGATCGTAGGGGTATGCATAGGTATCAAACCCAATTTCAGTTTGCAGTATCAATGGACTTAAGCCCCGCTGTCATTACACTCCTGGGCTTGGTAAAGCAGCAAAACATGGCAAATCCTAAACCATCAGTGTAACAGTAATGCTGTTCTGTAGCAAAGTCGATCTCCAGTTTGGAGAGTATCAGCAGCCCAGTTCAGATACCGACAGCCAAGTTCTCATCAAAGGAGATGCTAGACTATGAAACTCAAATTTTGCTCTACACAATGGCAAAAGTCTCAGTGAATTTCAAAGGCTCTAGATAGTTCCTGGAATAACAGGGATAACAAGTATAAGAAGTTTCATTGAAACTCTGAAGTCCAGAAACTTCAATGGCAGGAGTGAAACTGAAGAAAACTGAATAGGAAATGACAGGGGAAATACGGATTAAAAATAAACTTAATTTGTGAAAGAAGAAAACTCCAACCATTTGGAAGTTGATTGATAACAGCTGAGGTTGAAATTAATGAAGGTACTTATTAGGTCCTGGATTTTTAGGTCCTGGATTATTGGTCCTGGATTTTTAAAATTTGCTTGAACCAATGTGCTAATGTTTACTTCATTTCTTTCTCATACTTATGAGTGAATCATTCATATTTAATACATTATTTTAAAAAGAATTTTATAAACAAGAAACACAGGGCTCTTTTGTTTGTTTTTTTTGTTTGTTTTTTTTTAGATAAACTTTACATGCAACATGGGATTGAACTCACAGATCAAGAGGCACATGGCCCACCAACTGGGCCAACCACATGCCCCTGAGTATTGGCCTGGTTTGGGTTTTATTTTGTTTTCTTTTTTGAAAACATAGGGCTTTTAACTCCTCCTTCACAAGACACTAATAGAAATATCACTGCTAGAACTAGATCGTGTAACTAGAACTCAGTGCCTACATGGAATATTTATGGAATCATTAGAAGGAACCCCACAGAATCCATTCTACTGACTTTATATTGCCAAACATTAAAAGTAATGGCAAATGTGATCTACATTTTCTCTTCTAGAAAAGAGAGGCTTTCTCTGTCATTCTGGATTATAAGCAAAAGGAAAAAAATCATTTCCAAAGAATCATTCCAGGGTGCCTGGGTGACTCGATCGGTTGAGTGTCTGATTTTGGCTCACATCTTCATCACACGGTATATGATTTTGAGCCCCACGTCAGGCTCTGTGCTGACAGGTAAGAGCCTGGAGCCTGCTCCAGATTCTGTCTTCCTCTCTCTCTGCCCCTATCCCACTCACACTCTGTCTCTCTCTGTCTCTTACAAAGTGAATAAATGTTAAAAAAAAATAATTAAAAAAAAAAAGAATCATTCTAGCTACATTCAACCTCTTCATTTTTCAACCTCTTTTCCCATGGCCATGAAGGGAGAGACTCATCTTTCCTTTGAAGTTGAATCCCTCCAATATATTGATGAAGGAACAATAGAACTCAGTACAATGAGAAATTATCTCTTTAGAATGCTCATACCCTTGAAGCAGTTGTTCTTTTGCCCTGTATTAGCCCTGAGAAGATAATGCTGAGCCATTTGAAGCATACTAAGTGTTAAGATGCAATATGTACAATACTAAAGACTGAAAATCATTCCATGGCATGCCCAGAAGAGCTGTTCTTCTTGATTTCTTTCAATGGTTCTTCTTGGTCACTGTTACACCTATGTCTCTTCCACAGAGAAATCTGTGCCAGTTAACAAAGTGCTTCAAAACAACATGCCAAATAATATTGGAGGAAAGTCAAAACAATTATCTGAACTCCAGACATGCTTGGCATACTCAAAGCATTTACATCAGGTTTAGGAAAGTAGACATACTTGCTCCTCTTTAGTATCAATCTTCAGGAGACTAGACTTCAGATCTTGGCATGACTCCATGCTCCTCTCCCAAGTTTTCTCCTCTTTTGAAAAGTGGTAACAGCTTTTTCCACGGCAGTACCATTTTCCTTGAAATGTGTCATTGTCTTCATTCCATGCTCATGGATTGGAAAACAAACATTGTTAAAATGCTGACACTACCCAACGCAATCTACACATTCGATGCAATTTCTATCAAAATGACACCAGCATTCTTCACAGAGCTAGAACAAACCCTAATTTGTACGGAACACAAAAGACACTGAATAGCCAAAGGAATGTTAAAAAAGAAAACCAAAGCTCGACACATCACAATCCTGGATCAGCTGTTTTACAAAGCTGTTTTCACCAAAACAGTATGGTACTGGCACAAAAGTAGACACATAGATCAACGGAACAGAACAGAGAACCCAGAAATGGACCCACAAATGTACGGCCAGCTAATCTTTGACCAAGCAGGAAATAATATCCAATGGAAAGAAGACAGTCTCTTCAGCAAATGGTGTTGAGAAAACTGGACAGCAACATGTAGAAGATTGAACCTGGACCACATTCTTACGCCATACACAAAAACAACGCAAAATGGATGACAGATCTAAATGTCAAAACCGTCAAAATCCTACAGTAGAAAACAGAGGGCAATCTCTTTGACCTCACCCACAGGAACTTCTTACTTACATGAATACATGTCTTCAGGGGCAAGAGAAACAAAAGCAAAAACTAACTATTGGGACGTCCTCAAGATAAAAAGCTTCTGCACCGCGAAGGAAGCAATCAGCAAAACTAAAAGGTAACCGACAGAATGGAAGAAAATATTTGCAAATGACATACCAGACAAAGGATTAGTATCCAGAATCTATAAAGAACTTATGGAACTCAACACTCAAAAGGCAAATAATCCAGTGAAGAAATGGGTCAAAGACATGAACAGACACTTTTCCAAAGAAGACATCCAGACGGCCTACAGACACATGAAAAGATGCTCCACATCACTCATGACCAGAGAAATAAATCAAAATCACAATGAGATACCACCTCACACCTGCCAGAATGGCTAAAGTGAACAATTTGGGCAAGAACAGATGTTGGCAAGGATGTGGAAAAAGGGGAATGTTTTTGCACTGCTGGTGGGAAGGCAAGCTGGTGCAGTCACTCTGGAAAACAGCATGGCTGTTTCTCAAAAAATGAAACATAGAGCTACCCTATAATTAGAAACAATAATGGCACTACTAGGCATTTGGCCAAAGGACACACAAATGTTAATTTGAAGTGTCACTTGCACTCCAATGTTTTGCACCAGTATCAATAATAGCTAAATCATGGAAAAAGCCCAAATGGCCATCACCAATGAATGGGTAAAGACGGTATATTCTACAATGGAATATCACTCAGCCACCAAAAGGAATGAAGTCTTGCATTTGCAACAATGTGGGTGCAAGTAGAGTGTATCGTGCTAGGCATATCAGCCAGTCAGAGAAAGAGAAATATAAGATTTCACTCATATGTGGAATTTAAGAAACACAATAGACAAACATAGGGGAAGATAAGGAAAAATAAGCTAAAAAAAAAGGGGAGGCAAACCATAAGAGGCAAACCAAAAGAGACTCTTCAATACAGAGAACAAACTGAGGGTTGCTGGAGGGCTGTTGGGTGAGTGGAGGGCCAAATGGGTGATGGGCATTAAGGAGGGCACTTGTTGGGATGAGCACTAGGTGTTGTATATACTTGACGATTTCCTAAATTCTACTCCTGAATGAATTACCAGACTATATGTTAACCAGCTGGGATTTAATAATTTTTTTTGAAAAAGTAATGTGTCATGGTCTTTATCTTGAAAACAAAAGCCACATGATCCTCAACCACAAGACCACTTAGAGACCTATGCTTGCTTTACGTGTGTGTGTCTGTGTGTATATATATATATATATATATATATATATATATATATATATCTTGCTTACATCAGACTGAATGACTAAAAAATCGGTGGTTTTCCTGTATCCCAAAAGCCTCATGTTGAGAATAGCTTTGGGGTCAAATTGTGGAGCCAGAGACTGACAGATGTCAGACCATTGTTAAGATGACACTGAGAAATCTTGACTTCCCAAGTACAGATACACTGCTCCAATCAGAACCAGTTCTCCCTTCAGGAGAAATCCACCTCAATGAATGTAAGAGGATGGTATTAATTCCAAGAGATCTAGACTGGAGAAAATTCATCCACAAGCAGAAATTAATCAAATCAACATGACTTTGTGAAAGTCAAGAATTCAATTAGCTAGAAGAAAGAAAATGGATTTAATTTTAAAAAGTGAGCAAAATTAAAGGACTTGACAAAATACAATGTAAAGTTTTAAAATGATACATTAAAATGGAACAGAATGAGATAATTCCATGGAGGAAAAAAACTGTAAACTATCAGTATAATCATTCAGTACATACCTGTAGTGGGTAGTAAAACTAAGCGATCTTCAACCTCTGCTAAGGAAGCATTCTTGTCTTCTGGTGCTTTCATATCTTGCCTGATTTCTCCAGAACACCTGTGAAAAACTTCAATTCATTTTATAAAATTAAGGTCTTGAATGCTTGCAATAGATCATTTTATTATAATCACTTACTCTAATTCTAAATGGCACAGTGAGTGGCACTGACTAAATGAAAGTACGATCAGAGAAAATGCCAGGTTACAATATGTTGAAGTGTCAGAACATAAAACCGATTTTTAAATAAAATGATAACTTGCTATACATTATTTTGGAAGTACGTGAGAGAGGAATCAATTTTATAAAACAGAAATGTAAACAGGAAATGAAATATACTTTTAGTTTCTATCTCACCTACTCTTCATATAATAATTACAAAGTTGGTGAAATGAAGTAGCCAGTATTTTATGTAGCATGTAGTATTTGCACAGGAACCTAAACACCAAGGATTTGACTCTCCTCTAGTGCAACCTTATAATTAATTCACTGAATATACATAGAGGAAGAGCACACATGGCGACTTCTAATATGCAAAAAGTAAGTGAAAAATCTCTGAGCAAATTGGCAGTATCTTCTCCAAACTCACAAATAAAAAAGTGTAAAATCACACAGTATATGGCTCTTTTAGTGTACAAACACGAAATGAAAGGTACCTTAAGGATTTGTTAGGCAGCTAGGAATCGTCATTTCCAGCTCTCTACCACCCATCACTGAACCAAATGCAACGTCCACTTGTAAAACTCCAACATCAATTGCACAGTCTCCTGATGTACTCCATTGCAATAAATATAACCCCTGTTCAACTCAGTCATCCATTCCAGTCTTCATATACTGGATCTGAATTGAAAAGACACCTTCAGGGGCCCAGGGATGGCTCAGGTGGTTAAGCGTCTGACCTGGGCTCAAGTCATGATCTCACAGTTCATGAGTTGGGCCCCGCGTCTGGCTCACTGTTATTGGCACAGAGGCCACTTCGGATCCTCTGTCCCCCTCTCCCTGGGTCCACCCCCCACCTCTCCTGTGCTCTCTCTATCTCTTTCTCTCAACCATAAATAAAAACCATTTAACCCCGACCCTCCACATTAAGACCTCCTGTACCTAAATACTACAATTTCTTGGGACCAATCAATTCCCTTGTCCTTCCCTTTTTGTCCATCCAAGGACACATAGTACAGAACTAATTTTGGCAGGACCACCAAGAAGCTTGCAGCATAGTCTTTATGCACATCTAAAAATAGCCAGCTTCACTGGGGCTCTTGGCTAACACTGCATTGAGCAAGCCACTCTTGATCTCAGGGTTATGAGGTCAGGCCCAAATTGGGTGGGGAGACTCCTCGAAACATTTTTGAAAAAATATTTTTTTAATACATAAAATAGCCAATTTTGGAGCACACTTGACATTCACCATCTCATCTCCCCTCAAGGTTCTAAAACTCAAATGACAAAAAAATCACAAAATTGTACACATACAAACTAATGCTGACCAACACTTAGATTTTCTTCACCATTTCACCTCTCAATCTAACACAGTATAGTTCTTGAATCACACTCTTTTCTCAATTCAACAGCTATCTCAAGTATTTATACTTTGCCTAAATTATCTGGGGCACCTCCTTGACTCTCCCTCTCTCTCACCACATGGCCTCATCTGCTTCTTCGCATGGAAACACTCACAGGAAGGATACCTTCGCCTCACCTTCCTGCACCTCCTCCTATAGATACACAGGTATCTCTCACTCTACCCCAGAAAAATAATGTGCTTCACATCGAACAAGTGTGAAACTCTCACCCCTGCTCTGGATTTCATCCCCTATTAAATATTTGGTGGTCTTCATCTCCTACTGTCATTTTCTTTCTTGAACCCTCCACAGTTTCCTTCTCATGGTTCCCTTCTCTTGCATATGATCATCTCAAGTCAGCTTTCCCACAAAGTTCCTGTCCTTTCTTCTTCATATTTTTTGTAACAGAGTTCTTTTCTTTACTCTCAGATTGGGTGCTAACATAAGATTGTTCACATTCCTGCATTCATGGGACACTTACCACATTGCTCTCAGAACTGGTTTTTCTTCCTTAGTTAGCAAGTTGTTAGCTACCCCAAATTGTAGCCAGGACCTTAAGCATTACATTTATTTACTTTGATAGTCATTTCATCTCATCTCCCTACTTCTCTCACACGCTGTAACTAATGCACATTTCAATTACTGCCTTTCTACATTTCATATATAGTGTTATTGCCTCTTTGTGTATTTCCTGAAATATTACTATTTATTGTATCTGTTTTGCACTGTTTCATCTTATAAAAGTGTATCGTGACATGCACAAACTTTTGTGCTCTTGCTTTGTTTTTCCATTTCATATGCTCTTGCTAAAATTCATCCATATTGTTGGATACCATTGTCGTTGTCTTCACTGTTACATACATTCCATTGGCAAATCAATTGCAGAGATCTCATTTACTCTCCCATTAATGATCATTTGAGTAGTTGTGAGATGTTCGAAATTGTGAATGGCACTGCTACAAACTGTTCTGTAGAAGTTCATTTCTGTGTATGTGCAAGCATATCTGTTGGATGTACACTTAGGGTGAGAATTACTGAATCATGTTGAGCTGTAGAAGACAGTACCAAACTGACTAAGTGTTTGTATCCGGTTATACTGCCTTTAACAACGCTCGAGATCATATAGATCCACATACTTTCAAGGCTTGGTAAATGTTTTGCTTAGCCACAATTAAAGTAAATACTTTTCTGTATTCACTGATCTCTGAATTCACTGATCTGTATTCACTGTATTCACCCTCTCTGCTTCCTAATGTTTGAATGAGTTTTAGCCATTACAGTCAGGCTTTGACCATACCCACTATCCCACTGGAGATACTCTAAAAATATCATTTTGGCCTCTCTCTTGCCAAATTTTTTTTAAATATTTATTTATTTTTGAGACAGAGTGAGAGCATGAACAGGGGAGGGGCAGAGAGAGAGGGAGACACAGAATCTGAAATGGGCTCCAGGCTCTGAGCGGTCAGCACAGAGCCCGATGCGGGGCTCGAACTCAGACTGTGAGATCATGACCTGAGCCGAAGTCAGCCACTTAACCGACTGAGCCACCCAGGCGCCCCATCTCTTGCCAAATTTAAAAAGCGTATCTCTAGCCATTATAATACCTGATCCTCCAGTACTAGTTGGAACCCTTGACTACCTTTGCCTTCTTTCCATGATACCATAATGTTTTGGATCCCCTCCTATTTGTTTAACTAAGCATCATTGCTTGCCACTGTTGACTCATCTTCTACCTACTTCTAAATGTTGATTTACCCTGAGATCCCCCGCCTCACCCTTGTTCTTCTAGCATAATCTACTCTCCCTGGTTTCACAAGGTAGAGCGTGGTATAGCTTCTGCTTTCCTCTGCTATCTTTTCCCAGACTTGTACATTAATTGGTGAATCCACAATTCATGTCTCTAATCTAGGCGTCTCTCTTGATCTCCAGACTTTTAATTCTACCCTGTACATGCTGATGATCTGTGTCTTCCGCCAAAGCTCACTCTAACAGACACAGACCAATCTCATTCTTTCTGGTCATCTCCACTGATATGTCACAAGCACCTCACTCTTCACCATTATTCGCACGCACGCACCCACACAGTCACACACACACACACACACACACACACACACACACACACATACACATCCCAAATCACAGCCTTCTGTTCTTGTGTTTTTCTATAACATTTAATGGAATATATTTGCCAAGATGTATAAACTTCATGCAAATGGTATCACTGATTCACTTGTTTCCCTCACACACTCAATAAAATGTACATCTTAGCAATTCTACATTTTAAATATTTCTCATGTATGGTCCCTAAACCTTCTTTACTTCTTTCATAGCACTAATTCAGTCATTCTAACTAACCCTTAATCCTGAAACATCCTCCTATTTTGTCCTTCCATGCACTTCCCAGTCGATTCAGATTGACCTTTCCCAAATCCCAATCTGCTCATGGGACATGAGTCATGTTGTTCCCTCACAGAAAATCTTCCAAGTTTCTTTAATTTGAGAAGAAATCTAATATATCTTAACATGATATTAATATTATACAGCTTCCGGACAAATAAAAGAAGTAGCCTGAAATGGGTTTGACTGTCAACCCCATTTCTAGCTACTTCTTTTAATTGTCTGGAAGCTGTAATTCCCTGGGACATCAATATGTTCTGTGGTTCATGTTGTTTTCTGCCTGGATGAGTCTTCTCTACCCTGAGTGTCCTGTTTAAACTCCACCTATCCTTTACCTCATATCAATTATCATCTCCTACAGGAAACCTTTCTTGACCTCAGCATAGAATATGCCACCCACCTGTTACCTTCACGCCAGTATCCCAGCACTAATAATATTTCATTTTAAAACTGCTTCTTTTAAAAAAATGTCCCCTTTAAACTGAGCTTATAAAGAGCTGACTTTTTAAAATCCCTGTTTCTTGCACCAGAGAAGATACTCAAAATTGTTGCTCACAGAATGAAACAAAGAATTATAACCATCAGGAAACTCATATTAAAAACAAGGGTTCCATACAAATTTGTTTTAAAAATTGACTTGGAATATATAAAAACTGATAGAGAAAACAAATAAGCTTTTTATTCCTAGATATTTTAAGCAGTGTTGCACTATGGTAAGGAATATAAAATTCAAATCAAGATTTTTCCAATTCTCTGTTCACATGGAAAAACTCCCCCAATACAAAATATAAGGAGGAAAATATATACAATATATGTAGGCCGCAAGGTACAAAATTTTGTGCCAACACAGCTATGACATACACTAGTTTGTGTGGTAGAAAGGTTAAGTGATAGCAAAATAATAAAATCACATCGCCAATATTATCATCAACAGCATCATGATTACTACCATTTCTATAGGGCTCCATAGTTTCTAAAGTTTCCGTAGAGTTTCAGTAGCTACAGCATTTCCTTTATCAGTCTGGCTCATTGTTCTTGTGAAATGTGTGTGCCTGATACTCACACATATATCCTAAGCCTGTGATTCCCAGCAGGAGGAACAAACATAGAAATCCCAGGGTTAATGCAACAATATGCCATGGAAATCCTGTCCAAAACCAGAGAGCAAAATATACAGTAAGCATTGAGCACAGCAAGGTCCTCGGAATCAGAACAAAATGGAATCTCATTCTGGAATTTAAAATGAATAGCGCTATTTACGATGGTCACAAATCTCATCGCTTATTACATTTAAATAGACCCATTGACATATTGAGCACCAGACAGAGAGTATCAAATATGTACAGACACCATTATCACGATTTCACTAGTTTTTACTTGACATCGTCGTGTTTTCAGATATCAGGAAAACAAACTAAAAACCTTTACCTCTCCTTTTAACCATTGGACGTCTTTTGTCCTGTTGCCTTAAATGGGCTGATTTCAGCTCTGTGTATGTTACTCCCTCCTCGCTCATTTCTGAGGGCTGCAAACGACACGGCTCGATTCCTACGCAATAGTCCATGAGGCACAAAAAATGACAGTATTCATCATGAAGTAACAGGGACAGCTACATGAATGGTAAGCATGTTCATCTGACATAAGCAAAGCAAATGTTTACCTGCGAATATTAGGAAAAACTTGATTTTGGTTTTTCTTTGTACTACCTTTTAACAGATGGTTAATAATGGTCCACTATGCTTTCAAGCATGTTATGTTAAGCTCTTGCTGTGTTTAAAATAACTGAATTCATTGCCAAATTTTTAAAAAGGATCTATTCCAGCCTCACCTAAAAATCTACATTTATATCATCATTTGAAAATTCATGTTTCACCACTTAGTGTCTGGGTTATGCCCAAATCGCAAATATATTGATACCAAATAGACTAAGCCCCTGCCTAGTAAGGACACACACACACCAAATGGACAAAAACCGTGCCTGCCACATGGCTTATGTCAGAGTCTCCTCATTCATTCACATTATCCCTTGAACTTCATAATCGGTGGTTCTTGATTCCTTTTTACAGTGGAAGGAAAATGTGGAGACCATGAGATTCAAGGAAGGGGGGGTTAGGACTACATTAAATGAGGGAGGCATAAATTGTCCTAACAACAGTGCTGCACCGTGATGCTTTTCTTTCTAGATGCGGAAAACTGAGGCTCTGGGAGCATAAATAGTATTCTCAAGGTCAGAAGGCTAGTAAATGGTACTCTTGAGTTAAAATAAATTTATATAAGTAAATATATATACAATATATTAAATGTAGTCTAGATCAAATATAGATATAAGTATAATAACATATTATACATTATATGTAACTATACAATAAATATATATTTAGTTCCAGTATCTATACTACATGGAACTTATTTATATGTACCCAAAATATGATCCTTCACCTACCCTTTGCTTATATAAATCATGCTTTCTAAAAAATACCTAATAATCTCTTTCTCCTAGAAAAATATTTATATACATAGGGATTACAAGTGAGAAAGCATTTTTTCCCAAAAGAATATTTTGATACATGTATACACAACCAGATAACTGTTCTTCTTCAATAGATCTGACTCTTGGGTTTTGAAAATATCTTAATATTTCCCCATTTAATTACTTTCAAATGTCAGTGAACCTGAGCACTCACCAAATAATGATAAAATGTATAAACATATTGTCATTAGTTTTTCAGAAAAAGATTCTCTCTACCAAAGTGGCAAATTATAAGGGAAATCTTGTCATAAGGTCGTTTTCCAAGCTAACAAACTTTTAAGTGTATTTTAATTAAATAACTGTATAATAAAATAACAAGAAAATAAATGTATAAGTAGAAACCTGGGTTTATTTTGATAGAAAAGTAATCATACTGTCAAAGCATTAAACTTTTTTACGACACTTAATGAAGAAGAGGGACTTGCCAATCAGTTTAGGAGATAAGAGAAAAAAAAAAAACACAGATTTATATTGTCTGAAAAAGGATTAAATATTCTTTAGAACATCTAAGGATTAAAAAAATCATATCAGCATAGGAAATATTTTGACCCAACACATTCTGATCCACTCGTTTTCTCACTTGCAGAATAAAGGTAACGTTCGATATGGATTAACACGGATCCAGGAGTCAGTTCTTGAGGCAACAATCCAAAGCCCTCCCAACTTTGTCCACAGCTTTCCCATAGCAAATGCTACTTTATCCCTCTCTGCTGGACAATGTGACAGCACAAGGCACGGGTCACCCAACCTCGCTGGCTGCAATACCTCATCGTACCTGGGATTTCACAGCCGGAAAAGAGCTTGGTCAGGATCACAGCTACGATGATGTGCTGGCTCTGGGGGCCTCTCGCCTCTGCCCTGACTCCAGAAGGTACTCGTTGACGTGCTTGACTGACTCTCAGAGAGACCGTGTCAGGAGAAAGATAGCCGATGGCCATGTGACATTAGATACTCCCCCGCAGGGTTTCCACTGGCGTCAGGGTCTCCTTTACTCCTGCACTCTGTGTCAGACAGGAGTCCTAGAGACCTCAAATGCTGAAGTTTGCAGACATTCTGTGGATCAGTACAAACCTGAGCTTCAGCAGTTACCTTGAAGCATAAAAAAAAAAGGCATTCTCAAAATCTCATGAGGTTAGGAAATGCTTAACAAAAAAATTTAAAGATTATAAAAATAAAAGGGAAATATCCATATTCTACCTGGCATGATTTATACGTTTTCTTTTATAGAATGAAGATAAGTTCCCAATTATAAATATATATACATATATATATACATATATATATGTATATATATATATATATATATATATATATATGGCAAAAGTAGATAAATAGCAAAGTGTGCATAAATGTTAGCCTGTTATTTTTAACAAAATCCTAAGGATATCCAGATTGCTTAATATATTACAAATCCTAAATACCTAAAAATTGAGATGAATGATTTGAAAAATATCACATTTCTACTTATTCTGTGTTCTCTTTAAATTGGTTGAAGAAGCAGACTCTTTACATAAAAAAAAAAAACTTGGGACAAAACAAAGACACATGATTAAAATATTGAATACATTTGACCATACTCCTTTGAAAGCATCAAAGCCAAATTCATCCGTTCCACTATTTGTACCAAATACTATCAGAGCATGTTTGTGTTTTTTAGTAATGAGTGTAAGCAATTATATTTATTGTATAAAGGTAGAATTGACAAGATTAACATTAAGAATGTTGTTGAACTTCAACACTTGTAAGACAGTGGCAATATCTACCTTTTGTTACATTTATATGATTTTTAAGTACGAAAGTAAATACACACACACAGACATGCCCTAAAGCTGAGCCATGAGCTGTTTTTCAGGATAGTTTATGAAATGCTTTTATTTTGTTTCTTAAATATAAAAATATATGGTTAGAATATAAAAGTACACATTTATGCATATTATAAAATAGGTTTTATATATGAAAAATTGTATGTAATTTAAAGTTTATAACCTGGGTTACCTCGTATTACCCCTGTTGGATTGTATAATCTGTTTATGCTGTTACACACCAAATGCAGATATCTTACCCAGTGGGAGTTAGCCTGTTTGCTTGAAGGCAGCTCAAAGCGGCCATTTAGAATCTAGAGAAAAAAATCAACTCTCTGAAAGCATGTTTTAAAATACATTATTTGCGGGGTGCCTGGGTGGCTCAGTCGGTTAAGCGTCTGACTTCGGCTCAGGTCATGATCTCACAGTTTCTGAGTTCAAACCACAAGTCGGGCTCTGGGCTGACAGCTCAGAGCCTGGATCCTGCTTCACATTCTGTCTCTCTCTCTCTCTCTGCTCTTCCCGTACTTGCTCTCTCTCTCTCTCACTCTCAAAAATAAATAAACAATAAAAGACATTATTTGTTCCGTGCAGTGAGCAGTTCTATGCCCTGTTTAACCCTACAAGTAAGTGTTAGGCAGGAACAAAAGCAGGAACCATATGATATGGTTTTTTCATATCAACCACATTGATCTGTCCATCTGAAGGGCCCCCAATGCTGTGAAGCTTCAAGCGTCTTCTTAGAAATGTGCACTAATAACAATAAATCCACCTCGATGCCAGCCACACCAGGGGAAGTCTTTTCAAAAGCACTTGCTCCTGGTTGGACCTCCCTTTTCCATCACTCCCAAATCACAAGTGTCTCATCCTCTTCTAAATACTGGTGGGAACACATGTGAAGTCTCTAGCTTTCTTTTTTCTGGTTTGCCTTTGGCTCACGCTGTTTCTTTTTAAGATGTAGCTCACTGCTTTCAGGAAGTAGGTTTCTGACAGGAATAGAGATAATGAAGAAAGCATTCTACAAATTTCCCATGCAACAGGGCTCTCTCTTAAAGGCAAACACGGTTTTCAAGCATGCCTATGGACTGTGATCTGCCAGGCCCGGGGTGTCATTCCTCTGCACGGCAGCCAGACATCTCTATCTATGGCGTATGTCAAATTCCCCAGTGCCAAACGACATCATTTAACAGAAATGCATTTCATCATTTCTTTTGCTACCAACTATTATATACCTCACTGGTAAGGAATGATTAGGCCAGCACATGGACTTTGGACGTGTATTTTAGAGGGTGAAGAGTACGACCTCTAAACTCTCAGGGCAGCGCTGTCTTCCGGGTTGTGGGGTGATAAGACCCTCTGTGCTTTATTCCCCTTGTGCTTCCAAAGCACCAGCTGAGTGAAGTGACTGACTTTGGAAGTCCCATGCTCTTCAGCAGCATCCAGCAGACCTTCTATGCAAATGAGTCTGCTGGGAGATTGGGCTTCAGGATCAGAATCTATTAGGTGGTATTGAAAACCGGGTGTGTATGTCAGGAGCCAAGCAAAAAATGGACTCTAATAAAAGTTAGCCCAGGTTCCAGGAATGTGTTGCCTCTGATCTTGTACAAAGCTGTTGTTTGTTTGTTTGTTTCATATTAACAAATCATCTGATACATATCTATCCCTACAAATTTGGAACAAACCACCAATGAAAAGCAATTATTAGCAATTTCATCCTTGGGGCTCTTAAAATAAGATGCCGGCTTTATCATACCTAACATAGATAGAATAGGTTCTAGAAAACCCTCAAACTATATAGCTTTAAATATTTTATCGATAGCATTTACAGCAAGTAAAAAAAGATAGACTATTATGGTTAGAATATATGCATATTATTATACTTTTAAGATTGACTTGTTAAATTTTCTATTTTGAGGAATGAGGCTACTTTTAATTAGTTTATGATAAAAACATTATCCCCAAAGACCTCTGTGTCTTTAAAACACCCACACACTTTTTTACCCCAACATCAATGTATTTTTAGTGCTTCTTAAAATGATTCTTATACCTCTTTTCTACTTCAACTTTTATTTTTACGGTAAGGTTTCACTGAAACATCACTCATGCGCACTGTCTTTACATTCTCCAAGCCTCGCCTGCATCCAAGAAAAGTACATACAATCATGACATCGAGCAAAAAAGCATAAGGTGGTGGAAACCACGATTTAACCCCAAGATGAAATAATGAGTAAGTAAAGTGAGAGGGAGAGAGAGAGAAGGGATGATGATAACATAAGTCAAGAGAACAAGCAGTGTGGTAGCAGAATCTAACTAAATTCATGTGACCTTTACAACAAAGCGGGCAGACTGCATAAAATTTTGAAATAATATTCCAAGAGCAAAGGTGCAAGAGGAAATAGGTTTTCGTTTGTATTTTTCGTATTATGTATTTCTTATCTACTATGCTCACGTATTTCCTCTTGTCTACTAAAATTGGGAAAAGGAGAGAGGGTATGAAGAAACCATGACTGCAGAATTCTTGGCAATGTTAAACAAGGCAAAAAATTGGGACAAGTGATGTACTTTGAAAATAAATAGGAGCTTGTGCGAAAAGAAATGAAAGGCGTGAATGAGTGTGCTTTATTTCTGAACTTAGAGGCTTTCCATGTGTAACTGTTTGTCAAAAACACACATTAGTGCATTACATCTCAAATTATTTGGGAGCACTTCTTTTATACTTGTGCCTTTAGTAGTTAACGATTTTTCCTTCTGCAATCACTGCTTCTCTCGAAATTTGTTCTTACGTTAGTTTCAAGAACAATCTTTAGTTCAGTAAAGCTGTCAGTAGAAACAGCACTATCATTTAAAACACAAAGGATCATTTCCTCTTAAAGGGGTTTGTGAGCAAAGGGCTAAGAAAGAATTCTTGAGAATCTTTGGTGCAAAAAGGTGATTTTATTAAAGCACGGGGACAGGACCTGTGGACAGAGAGAGCTATCCTGGGATTGTGAGAAGTGACTGATTATATAGTGTTTAGTTAGTGGGGATTAAGGACAGCATAAGCCTCTAAGGAATTTGGAAGCAAGGTTTTCAGGGCCATGAGGAGCTAGCCACACTTAACATAAGGTTATTTGTAGTTTTTTTATTTTGTTTTTTTTTTTTTTTAATTTACATCTAAATTAGTCAGCATACAGTGCAGCAATGATTTCAGGAGTAGATTCCTTAATGCCCCTTACCCATTTAGCCCAACCCCCTCCCACAACCCCTCCAGTAACCCTCTGTTTGTTCTTCCTATTCAAGAGTCTCTTATGTTTTGTCCCCCTCCCTCTTTTTCTATTATTTTGCTTCCCTTCCCTTCTGTTCATCGGTTCTGTGTCTTAAAGTCCTCATATGAGTGAAGTCATGTGATATTTGCCTTTCTCTGACTAATTTTGCTTAGGACAATCTTCTCTGGATCCATCCACATAGTTGTACTTGCCAAGAGTTCATTCTTTTGGATTGCCGAGTAATACTCCATTGTATATGTGTGTGTGTGTGTGTGTGTGTGTGTGTGTGTGTGTGTGTACCACATCTTCTTGATCCATTCATCCATCAAAGGACGTTTGGACTCTTTCCACACTTTGGCTATTGTTGATAGTGCTGCTATAAACATTGGGGTGCATGTGTCCTTTCAAAACAGCACACCTGTATCCCTTGGATTAATGCCTAGTAGTGCAATTGCTGGGTCGTAGGGTAGTTCTATTTTTAATTTTTTGAGGAACCTCCATAACTATTTTCCAGAGTGACTGCACCACTTTGCATTCCCACCAGCAGTGCAAAAGAGATCCTCTTTCTCCTCATCCTCGCCAACATCTGTTGTTGCCTGAGATGTTAATGTTTGCCATTCTGACAGGTGTGAGGTGGTTTCTCATCGTGGTTTTGGTTTGTATTCTCCTGATGATGAGTGATGAGGAGCATCTTTTCATGTGTCGGTTGGCCATCTGGATGTCTTCTTTGGAGAAGTGTCTATTCACGTCTTTTGCCCATTTCTTCACTGGATTATTTGTTTTCTGGGTGTAGAGTTAGGTAAGTTCTTTATAGATTTTGGATACTAACCCTTTGTCTGATATGTCATTTGCAAATATCTTCTCCCATTCTGTCGGTTGCCTTTTAGTTTTGGTGATTGTTTCCCTCGCTGTCCAGAAGCTTTTTATTTTGATGAGGTCCCAGTAATTCACTTTTGCTTTTGTTTCCCTTGCCTCCAGAGACGTGTTGAGTAAGACGTTGCTGCGGCCAAGATCAAAGACGTTTTTTGCCTGCTTTCTCCTCGAGGATTTTGATGGCTTCCTGTCTTACGTTGAGGTCTTTCATCCACTTTGAGGTTATTTTTGTGGATGGTGTAAGAAAGTGGTCCAGGTTCATTCTCCTGCATTCGCTCTCCAGTTTTCCCAGCACCACTTGCTGGAGAGATTGTCGTTATTCCATTGGATATTCCTTCCTGCTCTGTCAAAGATTAGTTGGCCATCCACTTATGGGTCCATTTCTGGTTTCTCTATTCTGTTCCATTGATCTGAGCGTCTGTTCTTGTGCCAGTAGTGTTTTTGTGCCATACTGCCTTGATGATACAGCTTTGTAGTATAGCTTGAAGTCTGGGATGGTGATGCCTCCTGCTTTGGTTTTCTTTTTCAAGATTTCTTTGACTATTTGGGGTCTTTCCTGGTTCCATACAAATTTTAGGATTATTTGTTCTAGCTCTGTGAGAATGCTGGTGTTCTTTTGATAGAGATTGCATTGAATATGTAGATTGCTTTGGGTAGTATCGACATTTTAACAATATTTCTTCTTCCTATCCAGGAGCATGGAATCTTTTTCCATTTTTTTGTGTGTCTTCTTCAATTTCTTTCATAAGCTTTCTATAGTTTTCAGTGTATAGATTCTGCACCTCTTTGGTTAGATTTATTCCTAGGTATTTTATGGGTTTTGGTGCAACTGTAAATGGGATCGATTCCTTGATTTCCCTTTCTGTCGCTTCATTGTTGGTGTATAGGAATGCAACGGATTTCTGTGCATTGCTTTTCTCTCCTGCAACTTTGCTGAATTCATGAATCACTTCTAGCAGTTTTTTGGTGGAACCTTCGGGGTTTTCCATAAGGAGTATCATGTCATCTGCGAAGAGTGAAAGTTTGACCTCTTCCTGGCCAATTTGGATGCTTTTATTTCTTTGTGTTATCTGATTGCTGAGGTTACATCTTCCAATACTATGTTGAATAACAGTGGTGAGAGTGGACATTCCTGTCTTGTTCCTGACCTTAGGGGGAAAGCTCTCTGTTTTTCCCCATTGAGGATGATATTAGCCTTGGGTCATTCACATATGGCTTTTTGATCTTGTGGTTTGATCCTTCTATCCCTACTTTCTTGAGGTTTTTTATCAAGAAAGCATGCTGTATTTTGTCAAATGCTTTCTCTGCATCTATTGAGAGGATTATATGGCTCTTGTCCTTTCTTTTATTGATTTGATGATTCATACTGATTGTTTTGCAGATATTGAACCATCCCTACATCCCAGGTATAAACCTCACTTAGTCGTGGTGAATAATTTTGTTAATAATTTGTTAATTGCACCCAGTGCAATGAGCACTGGGTGTTGTATGGAAACCAATTTGACAATAAATGTCATATTAAAATAGATTATAATAAAAAGTTCGTGAGATAGTGTAGCAGCAGCTTTTCAGGGATTATGGAAATTCACAACACCTCTGGCACCAGGCTTCACCCTGCACGACCTTGTTCCAGCACCAGCGAATGTGGCCGTTTTCTGGGGTCCACTGGGACCAAGTGGCTTCAACAGTCTCTACCAAGTGTCCTTCCAGCAGTGGAACTGCTTTTCCCCATGTGGCCCGAGGACCTCCCGGACCCCACTCTGTTCGCGGGGATTCACCCTTCCCCCCAGAGCACCACCAGGTATCGAGCTGCAGAGTTGCAGACTTTGTGCTACCCTTGGTTACAGTCTTAATGGAATATAAACCCTCTCCTTTCTCCCTCTTAGTTTAGTCCCTGTGGCTGTTTCCAATTTTCCACTTTCTCTCCATCTGCTTTGGGGGAGGGGTGCTATTCCTGTATTCATCCCCCCTGCCCAGTGTCCATCCTCTCTCCACCCACAAAAGCACCTCCCTTCCCATGGCTTCTCGTTCCCCAAGTTCACCACTCTGCACCACATAACTGCTGAATTCTGGGTTCCGGTGGTGCAGATTGTTGTATTAACCTCCAGTCAACTTTCTAGTGTGTAGGATGGTTTAGTGTTGGTCTGGCTGTAGTTCATGGACACAAGACACACAAAACACTTCCATGCTGTTCTGCCATCTTCTGTCCTAAGAAAATTTTAATTAACCTGAGGTTGAATTTTTTTCTCCCATGAAGTCTTCTAAAAGCTGTAAGTTTACATTGAATTCTACACTCCATGTCAAGTTAATTTTTTTGTGATGGCGTGAATTCCTTTCTTTAAGTTTTTTGCATATAAGTGTCTAATGATTCCCGTATCACTTGCTGAAAGCAACATTCTCTTATTGAAATGTCATTGGCGCTTTTGCCAAAAGTCAATTGACCATTTATTTGTGAATCTATTTCTAAACTCTCTATCTTGTTCCATTGATCTGAGTATCTATCTTCTTTCATCAGTATCTTTTATTTTAAGTAGGGTTCATGCTCAGCGTGGAGCCCAGTGTGGGGCTTGAACTCATGAACCTGAGATACGACCTGAGCTGAGATCAAGAGGCAGACACTTAACCCGCTGAGCTACCCAGGTGCCCTACAAATACCTTGATTATTGTGTCCTTGTGCTAGTCTTCAAGTGTGGTAATATGAGTGCTCCTACTTTGTTCTTTCTCGAATTTGCGGTCACAGTTTTTTTTTTTAAAAGAAAAGTTCAGGTAGTGGCCATAGTTTTATTAGAATTCCAATACCCAGTTAATGGAATCTGGGCTTCTTGAAGAAATGATTGATTATAAGTCAGAGGTAGGAGTTATACAAGGTGAGTCTGGAGCATGTGTGCTGCTGGAAGAGAGGGGAGCACTTAACATAATGTGGGGTGGTCAAAGGGATCGAGAGACCAGACGAACGAATTCCAAATGGCTAAAGCAACAGCAATTTAAGCAACTAAATAAATGGCAAAATAAATCAAGTACCATTGTACTATAAACCAAAATAAAAAATAAATATCCATCAACCCATACCAGGATAAAAGAATTGATCAAATAAATACATGGGGGCAATGAGACAAAATTTGCATGCAGAATTCCAAATACAACTCCAGGTATCATTTTACTCCTGCTTCAAGGAGAGGGGTATAACTCCTCGCTCTCTAAGTACGCACTGCACATAATCATTTCCTTCCAAAAACTCATTACAGAATCATATGGAAGGGGAAACAAAGAATAACTTTACACTGGAACACCTGGCAAATAGTACCGGACTGAAGAAAGTTATCATCAACAGTGACAGGCCATATTCATAGCATTCACTCTTGATATAATAATGTGATAAAAGTGACTCTGGGCCTGTGTGGGCTTCCTCCCCAAATTTATGACCCCGGTCTACGCATGAGAAAAATATCAGACAAATCTCAACTAAAGGATACATTTTTTAAGTACCTAGAAAGTCCTCCTCAAAACTATCCACATCATCAAGAACAAGGGAAATCTGTAACACCAAGGGGGAACTTAAGAAGACAGGGCAGCTAACTGTGCTGTGGTAACTTGGATGGGATCCTGGAATAGAAAATCTGAGTAAATTACGCATGTTAAATAATAAAAAGATATATCACTTTTGTTTCTGAATTGTAACAAATATACACTATTAAGATAGCATGTTAATATAAGAGTACAGTGTATTTGGGAACTCTGTACTATCTTTGAATTTTCTTTCTGTACATTTAAAATTGTCCTAAAAATAACCTGTATTTAAAAAAGTAAAATCAGCATGTAGGTGACGACCAAAAAGAAAAAAATGTTACTTGGTTTCGGATTTGAATTGACTTAATCTTAGATCAACTTGGAGAAATCATAACCATTTTGAAGCTTCCCATCTAGGACCATAGATAGTATAGTTATCAACTTACTTGTCTTAATTTCTCTTATAAGTATTTCATCATTTTCAGCACATAGATGGTACATATATTTTGGCACATATACACTATTAATTTACTGCGATACTGTAACCAAATCAACATGGGTTTGCTCCTTGGTGAGTCACAGAAAGGAACTACACCATGTGAGTTGTCACAAAAGGAAACTTTATTTGCAGCAAATGAGGAGATCCTGGGAGTAACTTCCAAAGTCATGACTCCCGAAGCAATGGTGAATAGTTTCCTTTTTTCATGTGAAAAAAAAAATTTAATGTTTATTTCTTTTTGAGAGAGAGAGAAAGGAGAGTGTGAGCAGGGGCAGGGAGGGGCAGAGAGAGAGAGGGAGACACAGAACTCGAAGCGGGCTCTAGGCTCTGAGCTGGCAGCAGAGAGCCCGACTAGGAGCTCGAACTCACAAACCATGAGATCATGACCTGAACCGAAGTAGGAAGCTCAACAGACTGAGCCACCCGGGCACCCCTCCTTTTTTTTTTGAATTAGGATGAAAAAGAGGATCCAGGTCACCATAGGTAGAGGAGGGCCTGAGGTCACACATGCACCTCAAGGAAACAGGCCTCCAAGCACACCGTGTGTTATGTAAATAAGGCTTGTGATAAGGCTCAGGCTCCTCCTTGGGTTGAGATTTTAGAATTATAATGAGGTAAAGGTATCATCAATCACTCTAGAGGTCACTCCATGGTCCATCTGAGCAGGTGTGAGTCAGGATGACACTCAAACTGTCCCTGGGGGATCTGGGCAGGCTGAAGTTTGGTCAAGACAGTCACTATTGTTTGAGGGATGTTATTGCTTTCCACTTGCCAGAGTTAAGAGAGACACTGGAAGGAAAACTGTGGGACGAAGGTGGGTGAGTATAAGCTGGTGGGCAGTAAAGGTCACATCTTGGGGTCTAGCAAGTGACAATACTAATGTAAATGGTATTTTTGTTTATTTCAATTTCCAATAGCTTATTTTTAGCACATAGACACATTACTGAATTTCGCATACTGTCCTTGATCTGGAACCAAATTAAACTCACATATTAGTGTTAGGTGGAATGAGGCGAAACGCTGGGATTTCTATGTTGGCAATTATGTCCTTTGCAAATGGGGGTCGTTCCTTTTTGCATTCCAATCTGTATCCCTTTTTTATTTCTTGCGTATCGAACTGAAATGGCCTCCCTTGGGATGGTCAAGAGGGGTGATGAGTCCAGATATCTTTGCTTCTTTACTGGTGTTAAGGGAAAGCACTCAATCTTTCCCTGCTCAGTAGATTACTAACTGGAGGGTTTGTTTCTTTCTAATGTCATTATCATATTGAGAAAAATCTCACTTATTCCTACTTTACTTATTCCTAGTTTACTGAGACGATTTATCATGAAATGATGGCGACTTTGGGGTGCTTTATCTGCATCTACTAAGGCTATCATGTGGCTTTCCTTCCTCAGCCTATCAATCAAGTAAATCACCCCAATTCATTAATCTTGCACATGTGGAATAAACCCCACTCCATCGTGATGTATAATCTTCTCAATAAATTGCTGCATGCAATTCGATGTGCACTATTTGTTAGGAATTTTTGCTTGTTTGGTGCACATGGGCTGTGGATTCTTGGTTATCTGGTTTCACTATCCAAGTAACACTGGCCTCACAGAAAAAGTTGGAACATTTTCAATTTTCTTCTGTCTCCTGGATCACTTTTTTTTCCCTTTTAAATTTGACTCTTTATTCAGTAAATATTTACAGATTTCACCAGCGAACCCATCTGGGGTTCTCTCTGGAGTGTTTAACTACAAATTGAATAACTCATTTTGGATATACAACAAGTTCAAGGTATCAAATTCTTCTTAAGTGTGTTTTGAAAGATCAATTCTTTCAAGAAATCAATGTCTCTCAGGTTTTAGAATTCATTGGCAAAAAATTCTTCATCATGTTCCCTTAGAATCATCAGTAAATCCTTCAATGTCTCTAATAATGCTGCTCATTCATGCTTCAAATTGGTCATTTAGGCCTATTCTTGATCGGTCCAGCTGGAGGTTTATCACTGTTGTCGGCCTTTGCAAAACTCACTGTTACATTTATTTTATTATTTCTTTTATTTCCAACTTCCTTGATTTCTGCTCTTCATTTTATGATTTCCACCTTTATTTGATTTGGGTTTTATTTCTTTTCCTCCTTCTACTTTCTCAAGGCAGAAGTTGTGATTCTTGATTGAAAAGGTGCTTCCCAGGTAAGCATTGTCCCTGTAAACACTGATTGAACTGCCTCCACATATTTTGATCTCTTGGTGATTTGCTTTCATCCAGTTCAAACTATGCCAAATTTATCCTTTAAAACAAACAACGGCAGGGACACCTGGGTGGCTCAGTCGGTTGAGCGTCCGACTTCGGCTCAGGTCACGATCTTGCGGTCTGTGAGTTCGAGCCCCGCGTCGGGCTCTGTGCTGACTGCTCAGAGCCTGGAGCCTGTTTCACATTCTGTGTCTCCCTCTCTCTCTGACCCTCCCCCATTCATGCTCTGTCTCTCTCTGTCTCAAAAATAAATAAACGTTAAAAAACAAACAAACAAACAACGGCAAAAACATTTTTTAAATTTTCTTCATGACTTAATCTGAGGCAAGGAAGAATTTAGTCCAACAGAGTAAACTAAAGAGTTTCAAATGGAGCTTGACCTTGCCACCTCACGTTTAAACTTCTCGCCTCCAAAATAATGAAAAAATGAATGTATGTTGTTCAAAGACACCCAGGTTGTGGTAGTTGTCATAGCAGCCCAAGGGATCACTACAACACCCTGTAACCAGCACCCAGATTGTTACACTCCATATTATCAGCACCTGAGAAATGTACCTTGGACATGGTTTCTTTCCAAGCATAACGTTGCACCATGGTAAAGACTAGTCATTTCCCATTACTATTTGTTTTAGGAATAAATCCATATGGCAGGAAATTTTGTCCTCATTTCTAATAGCATAGGCTAGACTTACCTGGTGTAGAACCTTATAAATAACTGGAACTTTATAGGAGGAGCGATTTTGTGTCTGGGTTTTCTTTGCTCAAACTTACGTGTGTGATATTAATCCACAAAGACACAGACAGACACTTTAAATGAAAAGAAATACCATAAACACATGCTCAGAGACACAAATAACAGGACAGAGTAAATTGAAGTGAATCAAATAAACATTTTTTTTAATTGGTGAAGATTTTATTGGCAAAATCAGACTGATAACACGTTGCGGTGGTAACCAAGGGAGGAAGCAGGAATTCTTGAATGCTGCTGACTGCAGATAGAGATGTAGAGCATCTATTATAAATTCAACGTGTATGCAAATTTCATGTGGACACATTTTGACATAGAAATGACACTGCTAGACATTTACCCTATGTATACGCTCTATGGCAAGTAATACAGTATTAAGTGCTTTCATTCACACAATTCTAAAATTCTGGGACAAACCTAAACGTCCATTGGAAATAAAACATTTATCAGTGTGACATTTGCAGAAATTTAAACAAAGTAATGCAGCTACCTATGTACTGATATGGAACACACGCGTGGTACATTTTCAACAGAAACATAAAGGATCGTTACTGTCGTTTGTAGCCACATAACATTTTGTTTAGCAGACGGCCTGTGTATACTTGTACTTTACTAGAACACCCCTGGAATACTATATAAACCAGTTACATGTGTGCCTCTGAGGTGGCAA
This sequence comes from Felis catus, assembly GCF_018350175.1. Taxonomy (NCBI): domain Eukaryota; kingdom Metazoa; phylum Chordata; class Mammalia; order Carnivora; family Felidae; genus Felis; species Felis catus. Next base: position 45,101,157 of record NC_058374.1, read on the forward strand.
CTAGGTGAACAGAATACAAGATGGGTTGAGAGGATGTGTTCATCGTTTAGGACCTCTTACACTGTGAACATTGCAAATGTATTCACTACCTATCTAAATCAAGATCATTTAGTTATATTTTAAATGTAAAGTCTTACACTCAAACTTTTTTCACATTCTCTGATGGAATGGTTCTTGAAATTTCAAAAAAAAGCTTCATTTTTGGATGGATGATTTTACTATTTCTAAAACTTACTCTTTTATCCATGCTGAGGGATGTGTGAAAGATCATAATCCTTCATACGCCATGCGTAGTTGACTAATTTGAGCGAATACCCTGTGTTTTTCCTTACAGCTGTTAAAGAATGAAAATAGTGAATATTTGATCACAGCACTTCTTTAATTATCAGGGCCAGAGAACTCCTTTTCACAAATGTAACGGAAGCTTTTACTACAATCAGCACTATAAATAGCTGATGGTCTCAGGTGTCCACATTTCACAGGAGATAAACTCTGTTGGAAATTCCTGCACCAGAAAATAAATTCATTTTAGAAAGACATTTCTCAGGCAAAATTTATCACAAATTGAAAACATATGTGCAGTTATTTCAATGGCCTTACAAATGTTGACAGGGACATAGAGCGTTAAGATCAGGAAGCGTAATTGTATCTAAACCTAATGAAATGTTGCCAATGGACCACTGGAACTAGTGAAGAAGTACAAAGGGTAGTGTAGACTGCGAGGTAGAGGGAGTTATACATATACACTTGAAATATGCTCCTAAGACTCCTGACACGTCTGGGAAGTGATAAATAAAGAATGTGTATGAAGTGATACACTGAAATTACTTATAAACATATTTCCAAGTGCCTATAATTCAGACTCATGTGCCCAGAGCAAGCAATTCCACTGCTAGCCTCACTTTGAGCAAAAAAGGTGCTGATTTGCACTTAAAATAGAGTGCACTTTTTCTCCACTGAGCCTAATGTCTTCCACAACAAACGAAGCATTTGACTTCGGTGAAATTGGGCAATGAGAATGAGGTACCTGGATTTTAAATGTGAAGGCTGGGCTACACTGCCCAGAAAAAACACGTTTCTTAGTTTTAATTTTCACCCAAATCCTCAAGAATCTGATGGGAAGTAACGATTTCAGGAAATAAAATGGAGGTGTCCCCAACTTTTTACATTCAGCTGTTATTTCAGTAGAACTTCTTTGTACGGGGTTCCATTGCCTTCCCTGCCCCTTCATGGGTTTCCTTCTGTCTCTTGAAACACTTTTCTCGGTGATGTTTTCTGGTTATCCTCTTGTCCCCTTATCTCTACATGACCTTAAACATGAGGGTGTCCGAGGGCTCAGCCCTTAGATTCCTGAGAATCATCCCAGCCTCGCACTTGTCATACTGTCTATATACACTGCTGCACACAACATTTGCATCCCAGGCACAGACCTCTCACCTGATCGCCATGATCATCTATCACAAGGCCCATACGACACCCCCATACATAGCTAAATGCTTAACAGTTTTACTAGCATTGTCTCTAAAACTGAATTCCAAATATGCCCTATTAATGTTAATGGGAACATCATTCCTACCACACTTGGACCAAAACCTTGACACCATCCCTGACTTGTCCGTCTCGCACACATCTGTGGAACAAGTGTAGAATCTGGCCACATGGCCATCTCAGCTCAACAGACTGTCCAGAGAGCGTCTCCAAAGCAGGAGCCAGCTTTTGTCCCTCCTCCGCTTAAAACCCTCTAATATCTTCTCATGACCCTCAGGAACCAATCCAAGATCTTACATTTTTCTGATCCCCACATGCTCCCACTGTCATTCCCTCTCTGACCTACTTCTCTCCCACCTCGTTCCCCTTGCTCCAGCATCCCAGGCCCTCTTGCTATTTCCTCAGGAATGCTAAGGACACTCCTACCTCTGAGTCTTGACCACAGCTGTTGTTACTGCTGGGATGCATTTGTATCAGCTAACCTTCATGCCAAACTCATTCAAGATGCTGTGCGAACTTCATTTCTCAAGGAGTCTGTCCTGACCACTCCACTGAAAGCAGTGAAATCTCTCCCTCTTACCTCATACACAAAAGACACTTTGCACTGTAGCAAAAAAGAAGAGATTTCACATCACTCCATAACATGTATCACCCTCTAATGTGCCATGAAATTCACTTGGCACTTTGAGATTGTCGTCACTCATCACCAAGAGCTCATTCAAGCCTGCATTGGAATGTACTATCCACAACGGCAGAAGACTGTAGCTTGCTTCATTCACCACCATAGCTTCAGTGGCTAGAAGGGTGCCAGGCACATTGTGGGCCATCAATAAACAGCCTGTTAAGTAGCCCGTGTTTCTCATACTGTCCCCCATGTGAGCTAGATTTAGTTACAACGGATCACTTTTCTTCATTTTCTAAACTCATTTCGGAGACATCAACTGACAAACCCATGTGATGTATTAATGAAACAGGGCTACCAGAAATTCTTGTGGACTTGTGCTGGACGATAACATGTATGATATTAAACACCATATTAGAGCTGCAAGATTACTAAATGACTCCTTTGGAAAAAGCTCTTTTGTTGTTGTTGTTCTCGAATGATACCAAGCAAACAGGTACAAATTTCACGTACAGAGGAGGCCGGCTGTAGCCACTTTTCTCTCCTCGTTATCTTTTTACCATTTCCTGCAACCATATCTGTGGACGTGCTTGTATCATAACATACAAGATACAAAAGCAAAATATCATTTCACTGGGTTTGGAAGGACCTTCCATTAAAGAACATGGAATAAATCATGCTCTTTAGGTCTCTTGAGGTCTCAGATTTGCACTCGGTTGCCGATCTAAGAAGCGAGATCAAATGGAGTGAACGATATTCCCTAAGTCCCCAAGGATCTGTTCCTCTCTTCACCAATAATCTACCAATCCGTTATTGAGCAGGAAAGGGAGCAAGGCTGTGAAATGAAAACTTACAGCTGCTGAGATAGGGGTGAGCCATCCAGCCATTGCCAGGGATTCCTGCCTTCTGGAACCCTAATTAATCCAATCCAATGATTGTATTTTATTTTTGATTGAATAAGGACCTGTGAGAAAATTGGAATTATTAGTATTATTCATAGTGTCAGTGAAAACATCTTACCCACAGAGGACTCATAAATAAAATACTGGGCACTTTTATCTTCAAACACTTTTATGATAAATGGAACAGGCAGGCTCATTTCTCCATGGGGTAGAGAAGACACAGGAATGGAAATGCTTCAGTGAAGGACTCACTCAAGTCTTTGTGACTGGATCCAAGATATCAGCAAAGGGGCAGGATGGACTTAGAAAAAAACAAATATCCCCATATGATAAAGTAGAGAGATAAATGTGATTGAACTAAATCAGGAACTTTTCCTCATCCTAAGATGCCTTAAAGCATGTGACAAGACAAGCCTCAGGTCTGGAGATTTATGCAATAATTAAAGAACAAATGCATATTTCTAGAAATAAACAAGGAAAAAAATTATCCAATAAGAAAAAAATGGACAACAAATGAGAACATATTTCAAATAAATGGGGCATATAGCCAAGAAATAGAGAAAGATGCCAAGCTCACTAGAGATCAGGAAAATTCAAATCAAAGCCACCAGGATATATTTTACTACTATGAATTGGCAGAAATTAAAAACCACGGCACCAAGTTTGTGGGATTGGTAGATATAAAATCCATCTTTAAAAATGTTGCTAATATCATTTTGAAATGTAATTGTACATTATTGCATGAAAATGGACCTTTAGGAACCTTGTTCCCAATGATTTCACTCCTAGGATGATTTGTTATCAAGAGAAGTGAGGACACACAAGAGAGTTTTGCACTGAGACACATCTAAGAATGATTCATGAAGGACTATTCCTAACCACAAAAGGTGGAAACAACCCAAACTTCCAGCTTCTAGAGATTCTTAGCCACACTGGGGAATATTATACAGCAGTGAAAATGAAGAGACTATAGACACAAGCGGTAAAACACTGTATCCCATTAATTTGCTATACACACCTCAGGAAATAAAACTTCCTTGAGAATTTTCCTTCTGTATGCAGTGGATATCATACAGTCTGTGTTAACAGTGTGGGCACTGAATAATGCATGCAGTGTCTAAAATATCTCTACCATAAAAATTCTGTAAGTTCTTTATAATCATTATTCCAACTGGCATATTGAATGGAAAGTAACAAATTAATGTCCTTTGCTATAAGCAACATAATTGAATCTCTGTCAGTCTCTGTCTCTCTCTCTCTCTCAAACACAAATGTACCCAAAAATACACACATGCAACAATATATCTTCACAGTAATTACATTGCATCAGACAAATTTGAAGAGTGTATATTGAATACCTAAGGAAAACGGATGGGAATTATAGAAGTGTGGCAAAAATAGATGTTATCATTTCTAAGTCTCCAAATAAACACTGATGTTCAATGTCCCTTGATTCTTTCACTCACATAATTTTGCTAGATCGTAGGGGTATGCATAGGTATCAAACCCAATTTCAGTTTGCAGTATCAATGGACTTAAGCCCTGCTGTCATTACACTCCTGGGCTTGGTAAAGCAGCAAAACATGGCAAATCCTAAACCAGCAGTGTCAGAGTAATGCTGTTCTGTAGCAAAGTCGATCTCCGGTTCAGAGAGTGTACCAGCAGCCCAGTTCAGATACTGAGAGCCAAGCCCTCATCAAATGAGGGGCTAGACTATGAAACTCAGATTTTGCTCTAAACAATGGCAAAAGTCTCAGGAAATTTCAAAAGCTCTAGATAGTTCCTGGAAATACAGGGATAACGAGTATAAGAAGTCTCATTGAAACTCAGAAGTCCAGAAACTTCAATGGCAGGAGTGAAACTGAAGAACACTGAATTGGAAATGACAGGGGAAATATGGATTAAAAATAAACTTAATTTGTGAAAGAAGAAAACTCCAGCCATTTGAGTTGATTCATAACAACTGAGGTTGAAATTAATCAAGCTACTTACTAGGTTCTGGATTATTAGGTCCTGGATTATTAAGTCCTGGATTATTAGGTCCTGGATTTTTAAAATTTGACCCAATGTGCTAATGTGTACTTCATTTGTTTCTCATACTTATGAGTGAATCATTCATATTCAATACATTATTTTAATAAGCATTTTATAAACAAGAAACACAGGACTTTGTTTGTTTGTTTGTTTGTTTTAGGTAAGCTTTACATGCAACATGGGATTGAACTCACAGATCAAGAGGCACATGGCCCACCAACTGGGCCAAACACATGCCCCTAAGTATTTGCCTGGTTTGGGTTTCATTTCGTCTTCTTTTTTGAAAACATAGGGCTTTTAATTCATCCTTCACAAAACACTAATAGAAATATCACTGATAGAACTAGATCGTGTAACTAGAACTCAGTGACTACATGGAATATTTATGGAATCATTAGAAGGAACCCCACAGAATCCATTCTACTGACTTTATATTGCCAAACATTAAAAGTAATGGCAAATGTGATCTACATTTTCTCTTCTAGAAAAGAGATGCTTTCTCTGTCATTCTGGATTATAAGCAAAAGAAAAAAATCATTTCCAAAGAATCATTCCAGGGTCCCTGGGTGACTCCGTCGGTTGGGTGTCTGACTTTGGCTTAGGTCTTGATCACATGGTATGTGAGTTCGAGCCCCGCGTCGGGCTCTGTGCTGACAGGTAAGAGCCTGGAGCCTGCTCCAGATTCTGTCTTCCTCTCTCTCTGCCCCTATCCCACTCACACTCTGTCTCTCTGTCTCTTAAAAAGTGAATAAATGTTAAAAAATAATTTAAAAAAAAGAATCCTTCTAGCTACATTCAACCTCTTCATTTTTCAACCTCTTTTCCCATGGCAATGAAGGTAGAGACTGATCTTCCCTTTGAAGTTTAATGCCTCCCATATACTGATGAAGCAACAACAGAACTCAGTACAATGAGAAATTATCTCTTTAGAATGCTCATACCTTGAAGCAGTTCTTTTGTCCTGTATTAGCCCTGAGAAGATAATGCTCAGCCATTTGAAGCATACTAAGTGTTAAGATGCAATATATACAATACTAAAGACTGAAAATCATTCCATGGCATGCCCAGAATGGCTGTTCTTCTTGATTTAAATCAATGGTTCTTCTTGGTCACTGTTACACCTATGTCTCTTCCACAGAGAAATCTGCACCAGTTAACAAAGTACTTCAAAACAACATGCCAAATAATATTGGAGGAAAGTCGAAACAATTATCTGAACTCCAGACATGCTTTGCATGCTCGAAGCCTTTACATAAGGTTTAGGAAAGTAGACATACTTGCTCCTCTTTAGTATCAATCTTGAGGAGACTAGACTGCAGATCTCGGCATGACACCTTGCTCCTCTCCCAAGTTTTCTCATCTTTTGAAAAGTGGTAACAGCTTCCTCCACAGCAGTACCATTTTCCTTGAAATGTGTCATTGTCTTCATTCCATGCTCATGGATTGGAAAACAAACATTGTTAAAATGTTGATACTACCCAAAGCAATTTACACATTTGATGCAATTTCTATCAAAATAACACCATCATTCTACACAGAGCTAGAACAAACCCAAAATTTGTACGGAACCACAAAAGACACTGAATAGACAAAGGAATGTTAAAAAAGAAAACCAAAGCTCGACACATCACAATCCTGGATCAAGCTGTTTTACAAAGCTGTTTTCATCAAAACAGTATGGTATTGGTACAAAAGTAAACACACAGATCAATGGAACAGAACGGAGAACCCAGAAATGGACCCACAAATGTGCAGCCAGCTAACCTTTGACCAAGCAGGAAACAATATCCAATGGAAAGAAGACAGTCTCTTCAGCAAATGGTGTTGGGAAAACTGGACAGCAACATGTAGAAGAATGAACCTGGACCACATTCTACGTCATACACAAAAACAACTCAAAATGGATGACAGACCTAAATGTCAAACCCATCAAAATCCTAGAGTAGAAAACAGGCAACAACTCTCTGACCTCACCTGCAAGACCTTCTTACTCGACATGTCTTCAGGGGCAAGGGAAACAAAAGCAAAAAGGAACTATTGGAACCTCATCAAGATAAAAAGCTTCTGCACCACGAAGGAAACAATCAGCAAAACTAAAAGGCAATGGACGGAATAGAAGAAAATATTTGCAAATGAAATACCAGACAAAGGATTAGTATCCAGAATCTATAAAGAACTTATGGAACTCAACAGTCAAAAGGCAAATAATCCAGTGAAGAAATGGGTCAAAGACATGAACAGACACTTTTCCAAAGAAGACATCCAGATGGCCTACAGACACATGAAAAGATGCTCCACATCACTCATCATCAGGGAAATACAAATCAAAACCACAATGAGAAACCACCTCACACCTGCCAGAATGGCTAAAATGAACAATTTGGGCAAGAACAGATGTTGGCAAAGATGTGGAAAAAGGGGAACATTTTTGCACTGCCGGTGGGAATGCAAGCTGGTGCAGTCACTCTGGAAAACAGCATGGCTGTTTCTCAAAAAATCAAACATAGAGCTACCCTATAATTAGAAACAATAATGGCACTACTAGGCATTTGGCCGAAAGACACACAAATGCTAATTTGAAGTGTCACATGCACCCCAATGTTTATTGCACCAGTATCTATAATAGCTAAATCATGGAAAGAGCCCAATGGCCATCACCGATGAATGGGTAAGACGGTATATTCTACAATGGAATATCACTCAGCCATCAAAAGGAACAAAGTCTTAAATTTGCAACAATGAACAAGTAGAGTGTATCGTGGTAAGCAAAATCAGTCAGTCAGAGAAAGAGAAATATAAGATTTCACTCATATGTGGAATTTAAGAAACACAATAGACAAACATAGGGGAAGATAAGGAAAAATAAGCTAAAAACATAAAGGGAGGCAAACCAGAAGAGACTCTTCAATACAGAGAGGGTTCCTGGAGGGCTGTTGGGTGAGGGGAGGGCCAAATGGGTGATGGGCATTAAGGAGGGCACTTGTTGGGATGAGCACTAGGTGTTGTATGTAAGTGACGATTTCCTAAATTCTACTCCTGAATGAATTAACAGACTATATGTTAACTAGCTGGGATTTAATAATTTTTTTTGAAAAAGTAATGTGTCATGGTCTTTATCTTGAAAACAAAAGCAACATGATCCTCAACCACAAGACAACTTAGAGACCTATGCTTTCTTTATGTATACATATATGTGTATATATATATGTATATCTTGCTTAAATCAGACTGAATGACTAAAAACTAGGTGGTTTTCCTGTATCCCAAAAGCCTCATGTTGAGAATAGCTTTGGGGTCAAATTGTGGAGCCAGAGACTGACAGACGTCAGACCATCGTTAAGATGACACTGAGAAACCTTGACTTCCCAAGTACAGATACACTGCTCCAATAGGAAGCAGGTCTCCCTTCGGGAGAAATCCACCTCAGTGAATATAAGAGGATGGTATTAGTTCCAAGAGATCTAGACTGGAGAAAATTCATCCACAAGCAGAAATTACTCAATCAAATCAACATGACATTGTGAAAGTCAAGAGTTCAATTAGCTAGAAGATAGAAAATGGATTTAATTTTAAAAAGTGAGCAAAATTAAAGGACTTGACAAAATACAATGTAAGTTTTAAAATGGTACATTAAAATGGAACAGAATCAGATAATTCCATGGAGGAAAAAAACTGTAAACTATCAGTATAATCATTCAGTACATACCTGTAGTGGGTAGTAAAACTAAGCGATCTTCAACCTCTGCTAAGGAAGCATTCTTGTCTTCTGGTTCTTTCATATCTTGCCCGATTTCTCCAGAACACCTGTGAAAAACTTCAATTCATTTTATAAAATTAAGGTCTTGAATGCTTGCAATAGATCATTTCATTATAATCACTTACTCTAATTCTAAATGGCACAGTGAGTGGCACTGACTAAATGAAAGTACGATCAGAGAAATTGCCAGGTTACAATATGTCGAAGTGTCAGAACATAAAACAGATTTTTAAATAAAATGATAACTTGCTATACATTATTTTGGAAGTACGTGAGAGAGGAATCAATTTTTATAAAACAGAAATGTAAACAGGAAATGAAATATACTTTTAGTTTCTATCCCACCTACTCTTCAAATAATGATTCCAAAGTTGGTGAAATGAAGTGGCCAGTATTTTATGTAGCATGTAGTATTTGCACAGGAAGCTAAACACCAGGGATTTGACTCTCCTCTAGTACAAGCTTATAATTAATTCACTGAATATACATAGAGGAAGAGCACACATGGTGACTTCTATTATGCAAAAAGTAAGTGAAAAATCTCTGAGCAAATTGGCAGTATCTTCTCCAAACTCACAAATAAAAGAGTGTAAAATCACGCAGTATATGGCTCTTTAAGTGTACAAACACGAAAAGAAAGGTCCCTTAAGGATTTGTTAGGCAGCTAGGAATCGTCATTTCCAGCTCTCTACCACCCATCACTGAACCAAATGCAACGTCCACTTGTAAAACTCCAACATCAATTGCACAGTCTCCTGATGTACTCCATTGCAATAAATATAACCCCTGTTCAACTCAGTCATCCATTCCAGTCTTCATATACTGGATCTGAATTGAAATGACACGTTCAGGGGCCCCTGGATGGCTCAGGTGGTTAAGCATCTGACCTGGGCTGAAGTCATGATCTGACAGATCATGAGTTCGGCCCCGTGTCTGGCTCACTGTTGACGGCACAGAGGCCACTTTGGATCCTCTGTCCCCCTCTCCCTGGGTCCACCCCCCACCTCTCCTGTGCTCTCTCTATCTCTTTCTCTCAACCATAAATAAAAACCATTTAACCCCGACCCTCCACATTAAGACCTCCTGTACCTAAATACTACCATTTCTTGGGACCAATCAATTCCCTTGTCCCTCCCTTTTTGTCCATCCAAGGACACATAGTACAGAACTAAATTTGGCAAGATCCACCAAGAAGCTTGCAGCATAGTCTTTATGCACATCTAAAAATAGCCAGCTTCACTGGGGCTCTTGGCTAACACTGCATTGAGCAAGCCACTCTTGATCTCAGGGTTATGAGGTCAGGCCCAAATTGGGTGGGGAGACTCCTCCAAACATTTTTGAAAAAATATTTTTTTAATACATAAAATAGCCAATTTTCGAGCACACTTGTCATCACCATCTCATCTCCCCTCAAGGTTCTGAAACTCAAATGACAAAAAAATCACAAAATTGTACACATACAAACTAATGCTGACCAACACTTAGATTTCCTTCACCATTTCACCTCTCAATCTAACACAGTATAGTTCTTAAATCACACTCTTTTCTCAATTCAAAAGCTATTTCAAGTATTTATACTTTGCCTAAATTATCTGGGGCACCTCCTTGACTCTCCCTCTCTCTGAGCACATGGCCTCATCTGCTCCTTCGCATGGAAACAGTCACCAGCAAGGATACCTTCTCCTCACCTTCCTGCACCTCCTCCTATAGATACACAGGTACCTTTCAGTCTACCCCAGAAAAAAAATGTGCTTCGCATCGAACTCTCACCCCTGGTCTGGATTTCATCCCCTATTAAATCTTTGGTGGTCTTCATCTCCTACTGTCATTTTCTCTCTTGAACCCTCCACAGTTTCCTTCTCAAGGTTCTCTTCTCTTGCATATGATCATCTCAAGTCAGCTTTCCGACAAAGTTCCTGTCCTTTCTTTACATATAGTTTGTAACAGAGTTCTTTTCTTTACTCTCAGATTGGGTGCTAACATAAGATTGTTCACATTCCTTCATTCATGAGACACTTACCACATTGCTCTCAGAACTGGTTTGTCTTCCTTAGTTAGCAAGTTGTTAGCTACCCCAAATTGTCGCCAGGACCTTCACCATCACATTTATTTACTTTGATAGTCATTTCATCTCATCTCCCTACTTCTCTCACACGATGTAACTAATGCACATTTCAATTGCTCCCTCCGTAAATTTTATATATAGTGTTATTGCCTCTTTGTGTATTTCCTGAAATATTACTATTTATTGTATTTGTTTTGCACTGTTTCATCTTATAAAAATATATTGTGACATGCACAAACTTTTGTGCTCTTGCTTTGTTTTTCCATTTCATATGCTCCTGCTAAAATTCATGCATATTGTTGGATACCATTGTTGTTGTCTTGACTATCACATAAATTCCATTGGTAAATCAATTGCAGAGATCTCATTTACTCTCCCATTAATGATCATTTGAATAGTTGTGAGATGTTTGACATTGTGAATGGCACTGCTACAAACTGTCCTGTAGAAGTTCATTTCTGTGTATGTGCAAGTATATCTGTTGGATATACACTTACGGTGAGAATCACTGAATCCTGTTGAGCTGTAGAAGACAATACCAAACTCACTAAGTGTTTGTATCCGGTTATACTGCCTTTAACAACGCTCGAGATCATATAGATCCACATACTTTCAAGGCTTGGTAAATGTTTCGCTTAGCCACAATTAAAATAAATACTTTTCTGTATTCACTGATCTCTGAATTCACTGAACTGTATTCACTGTATTCACCCTCTCTGCTTCCTAATGTTTGAATGAGTTTTAGCCATTGCAGTCAGGCTTTGACCATACCCACTATCCCACTGGAGCTACTCTAGAAAATATCCTTTCGGCCTCTCTCTTGCCAAATTTAATAAGCATATCTCTAGCCATTATAATACCTGATCCTCCAGTACTAGTTGGAACCCTTGGCTACCTTTGCCTTCTCTCCATGATACCATAATGTTTTGGATCTCCTCCTATTTGTTTAACTAAGCATCATTGCTTGCCACTGTTGACTCATCTTCTACCTACTTCTAAATGTTGATTTACCCTGAGATCCCCCGCCTCACCCTTGTTCTTCTAGCATAATCTACTCTCCCTGGTTTCACAAGGTAGAGCGTGGTATAGCTTCTGCTTTCCTCTGCTATCTTTTCCCAGACTTGTACATTAATTAGTGAATCCACAATTCATGCCTCTAATCTAGGCGTCTCTCTTGATCTCCAGACTTTTAATTCTATCTGTACATGCTGATGTTCTGTGTCTTCCGCAGAAGCTCACTCTAACAGACACAGACCAATCTCATTCTTTCTGGTCATCTCCACTGATATGTCACAAGCACCTCACTCTTCACCATTATTCGCACACACGCACCCACACAGTCACACACACACACACACATACACACACACACACACACGCATACACATCCCAAATCACAGCCTTCTGTTCTTGTGTTTTTCTATAACATTTAATGGGATATATTTGCCAAGATGTATAAACGTCATGCAAATGGTATCACTGATTCACTTGTTTCCCTCACACATTCAATAAAATGTACATCTTAGCAATTCTATATTTTAAATATTTCTCATGTATGGTCCCTAATCCTTCTTTACTTCTTTCATAGCACTAATTCAGTCATTCTAACTAACCCTTAATCCTAAAACATCCTCCTATTTTGTCCTTCCATGCACTTTCCAGTCGATTCAGATTGACCTTTCCCAAATCCCAATCTGCTCATGGGACATGAGTCATGTTGTTCCCTCACAGAAAATCTTCCAAGTTTCTTTTGTTTTGAGAAGAAATATAATATATCTTAACATGATATTAATATTATACAGCTTCCGGACAAATAAAAGAAGTAGCTAGAAATGGGTTTGACGGTCAAATCCATTTTCCTTTCATTTGTCTGGAAGCTGTAATTCCCTGGGACTTCAATATGTTCTGTAGTTCATGTTGTTTTCGGCCTGGATGAGACTTCTCTACCCTGAGTGTTCTGTTTAAACTCCACCTATCCTTTACCTCATATCAATTATTATCTCTAGAGGAAAGCTTTCTTCTCAGCATAGAATATGCCATCCACCTGTTACCTTCACGCCAGTATCCCAGCACTAATAATATTTCATTTTAAAACTGCTTCTTTTTAAAAAATGTCCCCTTTAAACTGAGCTTATAAAGAGCTGACTTTTTAAAATCCCTGTTTCTTGTGCCAGAGAAGATACTCAAAATTGTTGCTCACAGAATGAAACAAAGAATAAAAACCATCAGGAAACTCATATTAAAAACAAGAGTTCCATACAAATTTGTTTTAAAAATTGACTCGGAATATATAAAAACTGATAGAGAAAACAAATAAGCTTTTTATTCCTACATATTTTAAGCAGTGTTGCACTATGGTAAGGAATATAAAATTCCAATCAAGATTTTTCCAATTCTCTGTTCACATGGAAAAACTCCCCCTATACAAAATATAAGGAAGAAAATATATATAATATATGTAGGCCGCAAGGTACAAAATTTTGTGCCAACACAGCTATGACATACACTAGTTTGTGTGGTAGAAAGGTTAAGTGATAGCAAAATAATAAAATCACATCGCCAATATTATCATCAACAGCATCATGATTACTACCATTTCTATAGGACTCCATAGTTTCTAAAGTTTCCATAGAGTTTCAGTAGTTACAGCATTTCCTTTATCAGTCTGGCTCATTGTTTTTATGAAACGTGTGTGCCTGATACTCACACATATATCCTAAGCCTGTGATTCCCAGCAGGAGGAACAAACATAGAAATCCCAGGGTTAATGCAACAATATGCCATGGAAATCCTGTCCAGAATCAGAGAGCAAAATATACAGTAAGCATTGAGCACAGCAAGGTCCTCGGAATTAGAACAAAATGGAATCTCATTCTGGAATTTAAAATGAATAGCGCTATTTACGGTGGTCACAAATCTCATCGCTTATTACATTTAAATAGACCCATTGACATATTGAGCACCAGACAGAGAGTATCAAATATGTACAGACACCATTATCACGATTTCACTAGTTTTTACTTGACATCGTCGTGTTTTCAGATATCAGGATAACAAACTAAAAACTTTACCTCTCCTTTTAACCATTGGACGTCTTTTGTCCTGTTGCCTTGAATGGGCTGATTTCAGCTCTGTGTATGTTACTCCCTCCTCGCTCATTTCTGAGGGCTGCAAACGACACGGCTCGATTCCTACGCAATAGTCCATGAGGCACAAAAAATGACAGTATTCATCATGAAGTAACAGGGACAGCTACATGAATGGTAAGCATGTTCATCTGACATAAGCAAAGTAAATGTTTACCTGCGAATATTAGGAAAAACTTGATTTTGGTTTTTCTTTGTACTACCTTTTAACAGATGGTTAATAATGGTCCACTATGCTTTCAAGCATGTTATGTTAAGCTCTTGCTGTGTTTAAAATAACTGAATTCATTGCCAAATTTTTAAAAAGGATCTATTCCAGCCTCACCTAAAAATCTACATTTATATCATCATTTGAAAATTCATGTTTCACCACTTAGTGTCTGGGTTATGCCCAAATGGCAAATATATTGATACCAAATAGACTAAGCCCCTGCCTAGTAAGGACACACACACACCAAATGGACAAAAACCGTGCCTGCCACATGGCTTATGTCAGAGTCTCCTCATTCATTCACATTATCCCTTGAACTTCATAATCGGTGGTTCTTGATTCCTTTTTACAGTGGAAGGAAAATGTGGAGACCATGAGATTCAAGGAAGGGGGGGTTAGGACTACATTAAATGAGGGAGGCATAACTTGTCCTTCTAACAACAGTGCTGCACAGTGATGCTCTTCTTTCTAGATGCGGAAAACTGAGGCTCTGGGAGCATAAACAGTATTCTCAAGGTCAGAAGGCTAGTAAATGGTACTCTTGAGTTAAAATAAATATATATAAGTAAATACATATACAATATATTAAATGTAGTCTAGATCAAATATAGATATAAGTATAATAACATTATACATTGTATGTAACTATACAATAAATATATATTTAGTTCAAGTATCTATATTACATGGAACTTATTTATATGTACCCAAAATATGATCCTTCACCTACCCTTTGCTTATATAAATCATGCTTTCTAAAAAATACCTAATAACCTCTTACTCCTAGAAAAATATTTATATACATAGGGATTACAAGTGAGAAAGCGTTTTTTCCCAAAAGAATATTTTGATACATGTATACACAACCAGATAACTGTTCGTCCTCAATAGATCTGACTCTTGGGTTTTGAAAATATCTTAATATTTCCTCATTTAATTACTTTCAAATGTCAGTGAACCTGAGAACTCACCAAATAATGATAAAATGTATAAACATATTGTCATTAGTTTTTCAGAAAAAGATTCTCTCTACCAAAGTGGCAAATTATAAGGGAAATCTTGTCCTAAGGTCGTTTTCCAAGCTAACAAACTTTTGTTTAATTGTATTTTAATTAAATATCTGTATAATAAAATAACAAGAAAATAAATGTATAAGTAGAAACCTGGGTTTATTTTGATATAAAAGTAATCATACTGTCAAAGCATTAAACTTTTTTACCACACTTAATGAAGAAGAGGGACTTGCCAATCAGTTTAGGAGATAAGAGAAAAAAAAAAACACAGATTTATATTGTCTGAAAAAGGATTAAATATTCTTTAGAACATCTAAGGATTAAAAAAATCATATCAGCATAGGAAATATTTTGACCCAACACATTCTGATCCACTCGTTTTCTCACTTGCAGAATAAAGGTAACGTTCGATATGGATTAACACGGATCCAGGAGTCAGTTCTTGAGGCAACAATCCAAAGCCCTCCCAACTTTGTCCACAGCTTTCCCATAGCAAATGCTACTTTATCCCTCTCTGCTGGACAATGTGACAGCACAAGGCACGGGTCACCCAACCTCGCTGGCTGCAATACCTCATCGTACCTGGGATTTCACAGCCGGAAAAGAGCTTGGTCAGGATCACAGCTACGATGATGTGCTGGCTCTGGGGGCCTCTCGCCTCTGCCCTGACTCCAGAAGGTACTAGCTGACCTGCTTGACTAACTCTCAGAGAGACCGTGTCAGGAGAAAGATAGCCGATGGCCATGTGACATTAGATACTCCCCCGCATGGTTTCCACTGGCCTCAGGGTCTCCTTTACTCCTGCACTCTGTGTCACACAGGAGTCCTAGAGACCTCAAATGCTGAAGTTTGCAGACATTCTGTGGATCAGTACAAACCTGAGCTTCAGCAGTTACCTTGAAGCATAAAACAAAAAGGCATTCTCAAAATCTCATGAGGTTAGGAAATGCTGAACAATAAAATTTAAAGATTATAAAAATAAAAGGGAAATATCCATATTCTACCCGGCATGATTTATACGTCTTCTTTTTATAGAATGAAGATAAGTTCCCAATTATAAATATATATATGGCAAAATATGTATTTATAGAATGAAGATAAGTTCCGAATTATAAATATATATACATATATATATACATATATATATATATATGGCAAAAGTAGATAAATAGCAAAGTGTGCATAAATGTTAGCCTGTTTTTTTTAACAAAATCCTAAGGATATCCAGATTGCTTACTATATTACAAATCTAAATACCTAAAAATTGAGATGAATGATTTGAAAAATATCACATTTCTACTTATTTTTGTGTTCTCTTTAAGTTGCTTGAAGAAGCAGACTCTTTACATAAAAAAAAAACTTGGGACAAAACAAAGACACATGATTAAAATATTGAATACATTTGACCATACTCCTTTGAAAGCATCAAAGCCAAATTCATCTGTTCCACTATTTGTAGCAAATACTATCAGAGCATGTTTGTGTTTTTTAATAATGAGTGTAAGCAATTATATTTATTGTATAAAGGTAGAATTGACAAGATTAACATTAAGAATGTTGTTGAACTTCAACACTTGTAAGACAGTGGCAATATCTACCTTTTGTTACATTTATATGATTTTTAAGTACGAAAGTAAATACACACACACAGACATGCCCTAAAGCTGAGCCATGAGCTGTTTTTCAGGATAGTTTATGAAATGCTTTTATTTTGTTTCTTAAATATAAAAATATATGGTTAGAATATAAAAGTACACATTTATGCATATTATAAAATAGGTTTTATATATGAAAAATTGTATGTAATTTAAAGTTTATAACCTGGGTTACCTCGTATTACCCCTGTTGGATTGTATCATCTGTTTATGCTGTTACACACCAAATGCAGATATCTTACTCAGTGGGAGTTAGCCTGTTTGCTTGAAGGCAGCTCAAAGCAGCCATTTAGAATCTAGAGAAAAAAATCAACTCTCTGAA
Organism: Felis catus; assembly: GCF_018350175.1. Classification (NCBI taxonomy): domain Eukaryota; kingdom Metazoa; phylum Chordata; class Mammalia; order Carnivora; family Felidae; genus Felis; species Felis catus. The sequence goes on from NC_058374.1 coordinate 45,118,372, forward strand.
AGCAAGTTTTAAAATACATTATTTGTGGGGTGCCTGGGTGGCTCAGTCGGTTAAGCGTCTGACTTCGGCTCAGGTCATGATCTCACAGTTTCTGAGTTCAAACCACAAGTCGGGCTCTGGGCTGACAGGTCAGAGCCTGGAGCCTACTTCAGATTCTGTCTCTCTCTCTCTCTGCTCTTCCCGTACTTGCTCTCTCTCTCTCACTCTCAAAAATAAATAAACAGTAAAAGACATTATTTGTTCAATGCAGTGAGCACCTCTATGCCCTGTTTAACCCTACAAGTAAGTGTTAGGCAGGAACAAAAGCAGGAACCATATGATATGGTTTTTCATATCAACCACATTGATCTGTCCATCTGAAGGGCCCCCAATGCTGTGAAGCTTCAAGCGTCTTCTTAGAAATGTACACTAATAACAATAAATCCACCTCGATGCCAGCCACACCAGGGGAAGTCTTTTCAAAAGCACTTGCTCCTGGTTGGAGATCCCTTTTCCATCACTCCCAAACCACAACTGTCTCATCCTCTTGTAAATACTGGTGGGAACACCTGTGAAGTCTCTAGCTTTCTTCTTTCTGGTTTGCCTTTGGCTCGCGCTGTTTCTTTTTAAGATCTAGCTCATTGCTTTCAGGAAGTAGGTTTCTGACACGAATAGAGATAATGAAGAAAGCATTCTACAAATTTCCCAGGCGACAGGGCTCTCTCTTAAAGGCAAACACGGTTTTCAAGCATGCCTATGGACTGTGATCTGCCAGGCCCGGGGTGTCATTCCTCTGCAGGGCAGCCAGACATCTCTATCTATGGCTTATGTCAAATTCCCCAGTGCCAAACGACGTCATTTGACAGAAATGTATTTCATCATTTCTTTTGCTACCAAATATTATATACCTCACTGGTAAGGAATGATTAAGCCAGCACATGGACTTTGGACGTGTATTTTAGAGAGTGAAGAGTACGACCTCTAAACACTCAGGGCAGCGCTGTCTTCCAGGTTATGGGGTGATAAGACCCGCTGCAGTTTATTCCCCTTGTGCTTCGGAAGCAGCAGCTGAGTGAAGTGACTGACTTTGGAAGTCCCATGCTCTTCAGCAGCATCCAGCAGACCTTCTATGCAAATGAGTCTGCTGGGAGATTGGGCTTCAGGATCAGAATCTATTAGGTGGTATTGAAAACCGGGTGTGTATGTCAGGAGCCAAGCAAAAAATGGACTCTAATAAAAGTTAGCCCAGGTTCCAGGAATGTGTTGCCTCTGATCTTGTACAAAGCTGTTGTTTGTTTGTTTGTTTCATATTAACAAATCATCTGATACATATCTATCCCTACAAATTTGGAACAAACCACCAATGAAAAGCAATTATTAGCAATTTCATCCTTGGGGCACTTTAAATAAGATGCCGGCTTTATCATACCTAACATAGATAGAATAGGTTCTAGAAAACCCTCAAACTATATAGCTTTAAATATTTTATCGATAGCATTTACAGCAAGTAAAAAAAGATAGACTATTATGGTTAGAATATATGCATATTATTATACTTTTAAGATTGACTCGTTAAATTTTCTATTTTGAGGAATGAGGCTACTTTTAATTAGTTTATGATAAAAACATTATCCCCAAAGACCTCTGTGTCTTTAAAACACCCACACACTTTTTTACCCCAACATCAATGTATTTTTAGTGCTTCTTAAAATGATTCTTATACCTCTTTTCTACTTCAACTTTTATTTTTACGGTAAGGTTTCACTGAAACATCACTCATGCGCACTGTCTTTACATTCTCCAAGCCTCGCCTGCATCCAAGAAAAGTACATACAATCATGACATCGAGCAAAAAAGCATAAGGTGGTGGAAACCACGATTTAACCCCAAGATGAAATAATGAGTAAGTAAAGTGAGAGGGAGAGAGAGAGAAGGGATGATGATAACATAAGTCAAGAGAACAAGCAGTGTGGTAGCAGAATCTAACTAAATTCATGTGACCTTTACAACAAAGCGGGCAGACTGCATAAAATTTTGAAATAATATTCCAAGAGCAAAGGTGCAAGAGGAAATAGGTTTTCGTTTGTATTTTTCATATTATGTATTTCTTATCTACTATGCTCACGTATTTCCTCTTGTCTACTAAAATTGGGAAAAGGTGAGAGGGTATGAAGAAACCATGACTGCAGAATTCTTGGCAATGTTACAAGGCAAAAAATTGGGACAAGTGATGTACTTTGAAAATAAATAGGAGATTGTGCGAAAAGAAATGAAAGGCGTGAATGAGTGTGCTTTATTTCTGAACTTAGAGGCTTTCCATGTGTAACTGTTTGTCAAAAACACACATTAGTGCATTACATCTCAAATTATTTGGGAGCACTTCTTTTATACTTGTGCCTTTAGTAGTTAACGATTTTTCCTTCTGCAATCACTGCTTCTCTTGAAATTTTTTCTTACCTTAGTTTCAAGAACAATCTTTAGTTCAGTAAAGCTGTCAGTAGAAACAGCACTATCGTTTAAAACACAAAGGATCATTTCCTCTTAATGGGGTTTGTGAGCAAAGGGCTAAGAAAGAATTCTTGAGAATCTTTGGTGCAAAAAGGTGATTTTATTAAAGCACGGGGACAGGACCTGTGGACAGAGAGAGCTATCCTGGGATTGTAAAAAGTGACTGATTATATAGTGTTTAGTTAGTGGGGATTAAGGACAGCGTAAGCCTCTAAGGAATTTGGAAGCAAGGTTTTCAGGGACATGAGGAGCTAGCCACACTTAACATAAGGTTATTTGTAGTTTTTTTATTTTGTTTTTTTTTTTTAATTTACATCTAAATTAGTCAGCATACAGTGCAGCAATGATTTCAGGAGTAGATTCCTTAATGCCCCTTACCCATTTAGCCCAACCCCCTCCCACAACCCCTCCAGTAACCCTCTGTTTGTTCTTCCTATTCAAGAGTCTCTTATGTTTTGTCCCCCTCCCTCTTTTTCTATTATTTTGCTTCCCTTCCCTTCTGTTCATCGGTTCTGTGTCTTAAAGTCCTCATATGAGTGAAGTCATATGATATTTGCCTTTCTCTGACTAATTTTGCTTAGGACAATCTTCTCTGAATCCATCCACATAGTTGTACTTGCCAAGAGTTCATTCTTTTGGATTGCCGAGTAATACTCCATTGTATGTGTGTGTGTGTGTGTGTGAGTGTGTACCACATCTTCTTGATCCATTCATCCATCAAAGGACATTTGGGCTCTTTCCACACTTTGGCTATTGTTTATAGTGCTGCTATAAACATTGGGGTGCATGTGTCCTTTCAAAACAGCACACCTGTATCCCTTGGATTAATGCCTAGTAGTGCAATTGCTGGGTCGTAGGGTAGTTCTATTTTTAATTTTTTGAGGAACCTCCATAACTATTTTCCAGAGTGACTGCACCACTTTGCATTCCCACCAGCAGTGCAAAAGAGATCCTCTTTCTCCTCATCCTCGCCAACATCTGTTGTTGCCTGAGATGTTAATGTTTGCCATTCTGACAGGTGTGAGGTGGTTTCTCATCGTGGTTTTGGTTTGTATTCTCCTGATGATGAGTGATGAGGAGCATCTTTTCATGTGTCGGTTGGCCATCTGGATGTCTTCTTTGGAGAAGTGTCTATTCATGTCTTTTGCCCATTTCTTCACTGGATTATTTGTTTTCTGGGTGTAGAGTTAGATAAGTTCTTTATAGATTTTGGATACTAACCCTTTGTCTGATATGTCATTTGCAAATATCTTCTCCCATTCTGTCAGTTGCCTTTTAGTTTTGGTGATTGTTTCCCTCGCTGTCCAGAAGCTTTTTATTTTGATGAGGTCCCAGTAATTCACTTTTGCTTTTGTTTCCCTTGCCTCCAGAGACGTGTTGAGTAAGACGTTGCTGCGGCCAAGGTCAAAGACGTTTTTTGCCTGCTTTCTCCTCGAGGATTTTGATGGCTTCCTGTCTTACGTTGAGGTCTTTCATCCACTTTGAGGTTATTTTTGTGGATGGTGTAAGAAAGTGGTCCAGGTTCATTCTCCTGCATTCGCTCTCCAGTTTTCCCAGCACCACTTGCTGGAGAGATTGTCGTTATTCCATTGGATATTCCTTCCTGCTCTGTCAAAGATTAGTTGGCCATCCACTTATGGGTCCATTTCTGGTTTCTCTATTCTGTTCCATTGATCTGAGCGTCTGTTCTTGTGCCAGTAGTGTTTTTGTGCCATACTGCCTTGATGATACAGCTTTGTAGTATAGCTTGAAGTCTGGGATGGTGATGCCTCCTGCTTTGGTTTTCTTTTTCAAGATTTCTTTGACTATTTGGGGTCTTTCCTGGTTCCATACAAATTTTAGGATTATTTGTTCTAGCTCTGTGAGAATGCTGGTGTTATTTTGATAGAGATTGCATTGAATATGTAGATTGCTTTGGGTAGTATCGACATTTTAACAATATTTCTTCTTCCTATCCAGGAGCATGGAATCTTTTTCCATTTTTTTGTGTGTCTTCTTCAATTTCTTTCACAAGCTTTCTATAGTTTTCAGTGTATAGATTCTGCACCTCTTTGGTTAGATTTATTCCTAGGTATTTTATGGGTTTTGGTGCAACTGTAAATGGGATCGATTCCTTGATTTCCCTTTCTGTCGCTTCATTGTTGGTGTATAGGAATGCAACGGATTTCTGTGCATTGCTTTTCTCTCCTGCAACTTTGCTGAATTCATGAATCACTTCTAGCAGTTTTTTGGTGGAACCTTCGGGGTTTTCCATAAGGAGTATCATGTCATCTGCGAAGAGTGAAAGTTTGACCTCTTCCTGGCCAATTTGGATGCTTTTATTTCTTTGTGTTATCTGATTGCTGAGGTTACATCTTCCAATACTATGTTGAATAACAGTGGTGAGAGTGGACATTCCTGTCTTGTTCCTGACCTTAGGGGGAAAGCTCTCTGTTTTTCCCCATTGAGGATGATATTAGCCTTGGGTCATTCACATATGGCTTTTTGATCTTGTGGTTTGATCCTTCTATCCCTACTTTCTTGAGGTTTTTTATCAAGAAAGCATGCTGTATTTTGTCAAATGCTTTCTCTGCATCTATTGAGAGGATTATATGGCTCTTGTCCTTTCTTTTATTGATTTGATGATTCATACTGATTGTTTTGCAGATATTGAACCATCCCTACATCCCAGGTATAAACCTCACTTAGTCGTGGTGAATAATTTTGTTAATAATTTGTTAATTGCACCCAGTGCAATGAGCACTGGGTGTTGTATGGAAACCAATTTGACAATAAATGTCATATTAAAATAGATTATAATAAAAAGTTCGTGAGATAGTGTAGCAGCAGCTTTTCAGGGATTATGGAAATTCACAACACCTCTGGCACCAGGCTTCACCCTGCACGACCTTGTTCCAGCACCAGCGAATGTGGCCGTTTTCTGGGGTCCACTGGGACCAAGTGGCTTCAACAGTCTCTACCAAGTGTCCTTCCAGCAGTGGAACTGCTTTTCCCCATGTGGCCCGAGGACCTCCCGGACCCCACTCTGTTCGCGGGGATTCACCCTTCCCCCCAGAGCACCACCAGGTATCGAGCTGCAGAGTTGCAGACTTTGTGCTACCCTTGGTTACAGTCTTAATGGAATATAAACCCTCTCCTTTCTCCCTCTTAGTTTAGTCCCTGTGGCTGTTTCCAATTTTCCACTTTCTCTCCAGCTGCTTTGGGGGAGGGGTGCTATTCCTGTATTCATCCCCCCTGCCCAGTGTCCATCCTCTCTCCACCCACAAAAGCACCTCCCTTCCCATGGCTTCTCGTTCCCCAAGTTCACCACTCTGCACCACATAACTGCTGAATTCTGGGTTCCGGTGGTGCAGATTGTTGTATTAACCTCCAGTCAACTTTCTAGTGTGTAGGATGGTTTAGTGTTGGTCTGGCTGTAGTTCATGGACACAAGACACACAAAACACTTCCATGCTGTTCTGCCATCTTCTGTCCTAAGAAAATTTTAATTAACCTGAGGTTGAATTTTTTTCTCCCATGAAGTCTTCTAAAAGCTGTAAGTTTACATTGAATTCTACACTCCATGTCAAGTTAATTTTTTTGTGATGGCGTGAATTCTTTTCTTTAAGTTTTTTGCATATAAGTGTCTAATGATTCCCGTATCACTTGCTGAAAGCAACATTCTCTTATTGAAATGTCATTGGCGCTTTTGCCAAAAGTCAATTGACCATTTATTTGTGAATCTATTTCTAAACTCTCTATCTTGTTCCATTGATCTGAGTATCTATCTTCTTTCATCAGTATCTTTTATTTTAAGTAGGGTTCATGCTCAGCGTGGAGCCCAGTGTGGGGCTTGAACTCATGAACCTGAGATACGACCTGAGCTGAGATCAAGAGGCAGACACTTAACCCGCTGAGCTACCCAGGTGCCCTACAAATACCTTGATTATTATGTCCTTGTGCTAGTCTTCAAGTGTGGTAATATGAGTGCTCCTACTTTGTTCTTTCTCGAATTTGCGGTCACAGTTTTTTTTTTTTAAGAAAAGTTCAGGTAGTGGCCATAGTTTTATTAGAATTCCAATACCCAGTTAATGGAATCTGGGCTTCTTGAAGAAATGATTGATTATAAGTCAGAGGTAGGAGTTATACAAGGTGAGTCTGGAGCATGTGTGCTGCTGGAAGAGAGGGGAGCACTTAACATAATGTGGGGTGGTCAAAGGGATTGAGAGACCAGACGAACGAATTCCCAATGGCTAAAGCAACAGCAATTTAAGCAACTAAATAAATGGCAAAATAAATCAAGTACCATTGTACTATAAACCAAAATAAAAAATAAATATCCATCAACCCATACCAGGATAAAAGAATTGATCCAATAAATACATGGGGGCAATGAGACAAAATTTGCATGCAGAATTCCAAATACAGCTCCAGGTATCATTGTACTCCTGCTTCAAGGAGAGGGGTATAACTCCTCGCTCTCTAAGTACGCACTGCACATAATGATTTCGTTCCAAAAACTCATTACAGAATCATATGGAAGGGGAAACAAAGAATAACTTTACACTGGAACACCTGGCAAATAGTACCGGACTGAAGAAAGTTATCATCAACAGTGACAGGCCATATTCATAGCATTCACTCTTGATATAATAATGTGATAAAAGTGACTCTGGGCCTGTGTGGGCTCCCTCCCCAAATTTATGACCCCGGTCTACGCATGAGAAAAATATCAGACAAATCTCAACTTAAGGATACATTTTTTAAGTACCTAGAAAGTCCTCCTCAAAACTATCCACATCATCAAGAACAAGGGTAATCTGTAACACCCAGGGGGAACTTAAGAAGACAGGGCAGCTAACTGTGCTGTGGTAACTTGGATGGGATCCTGGAATAGAAAGTCTGAGTAAATTACGCATGTTAAATAATAAAAAGATATATCACGTTTGTGTCTGAACTGTAACAAATATACACTATTAAGATAGCATGTTAATGTACATGTAGCATGTAAGATAGCATGTACAGTGTATCTGGGAACTCTGTACTATCTTTGCATTTTCTTTCTGTACATTTAAAATTGTCCTAAAAATAACCTGTATTTAAAAAAGTAAAATCAGCATGTAGGTGACGACCAAAAAGAAAAAAATGTTACTTGGTTTCGGATTTGAATTGACTTAATCTTAGATCAACTTGGAGAAATCATAATCATTTTGAAGCTTCCCATCTAGGACCATAGATAGTATAGTTATCAACTTACTTGTCTTAATTTCTCTTATAAGTATTTCATCATTTTCAGCACATAGATGGTACATATATTTTGGCACATATACACTATTAATTTAGTGTGATACTGTAACAAAATCAACATGAGTTTGCTCCTTGGTGAGTCACAGAAAGGAACTACACCATGTGAGTTGTCACAAAAGGAAACTTTATTTGCAGCAAATGAGGAGATCGTGGGAGTAACTTCCAAAGTCATGACTCCCGAAGCAACGGTGAATAGTTTCCTTTTTTCATGTGCAAAAAAAAATTTTAAGGTTTATTTCTTTTTGAGAGAGAGAGAAAGGAGAGTGTGAGCAGGGGCGGGGAGGGGCAGAGAGAGAGAGGGAGACACAGAACTCGAAGCGGGCTCTAGGCTCTGAGCTGTCAGCAGAGAGCCCGACTAGGAGCTCGAACTCACAAACCATGAGATCATGACCTGAACCGAAGTAGGACGCTCAACAAACTGATCCACCCAGGCACCCCTCTTTTTTTTTTGAATTAGGATGAAAAAGAGGATCCACGTCACCATAGGTAGAGGAGGGCCTGAGGTTACACATGCACCTCAACGAAACAGGCCTCCACGCACACCGTGTGTTGTGTAAATAAGGCTTGTGATAAGGCTCGTGCTCCTCCTTGGGTAGAGATTTTAGAATTATAATGAGGTAAAGGTATCATCAATCACTCTAGAGGTCACTCCATGGTTCATCTGAGCAGGTGTGAGTCAGGATGACACTCAAACTGTCCCCGGGGGATCTGGGCAGGCTGAAGTTTGGTCAAGACAGTCACTATTGTTTGAGGGATGCTATTGCTTTCCACTTGCCAGAGTTAAGAGAGACACTGGAAGGAAAACTGTGGGATGAAGGTGGGTGAGTATAAGCTGGTGGGCAGTAAAGTTCACATCTTGGGGTCTAGCAAGTGACAATACTAATGTAAATGGTATTTTTGTTTATTTCAATTTCCAATAGCTTATTTTTAGCACATAGACACATTACTGAATTTCGCATACTGTCCTATATCTGGAACCAAAATAAACTCACATATTAGTGTTAGGTGGAATGAGGCGAAACGCTGGGATTTCTATGTTGGCAATTATGTCCTTTGCAAATGGGGGTCGTTCCTTTTTGCATTCCAATCTGTATCCCTTTTTTATTTCTTGTGTATCGAACTGAACTGGCCTCCCTTGGGATGGTCAAGAGGGGTGATGAGTCCAGATATCTTTGCTTCTTTACCGGTGTTAAGGGAAAGCACTCAATCTTTCGCTGCTCAGTAGATTACTAACTGGAGGGTTTGTTTCTTTCTAATGTCATTATCATATTGAGGACAATCTCATTCCTACTTTACTTATTCCTAGTTTACTGAGACGATTTATCATGAAATGATGGCGACTTTGGGGTGCTTTACCTGCATCTACTAAGGCTATCATGTGGTTTTCCTTCCTCAGCCTATCATTCAGGTAAATCACCCTAATTCATTAATCTTGCACATGTGGAATAAAGCCCACTCCATCATGATGTATAATCTCAATAAATTGCTCCATGCAATTCGATGTGCAACTATTTGTTAGGAATTTTTGCTTGTTTGGTGCACATGGGCTGTGGATTCTTGGTTATCTGGTTTCACTATCCAAGTAACACTGGCCTCACAGAAAAAGTTGGAACATTTTCAATTTTCTTCTGTCTCCTGGAACACGTTTTTTTTCCCATTTTAAATTTGACTCTTTATTCAGTAAATATTTACCAGAATTCACCAGAGAACCCATCAGGGGTTCTGTCTGGAATGTTTTAACTACAAATTGAATAACTCATTTTAGATATACAACAAGTTCAAGTTATCAAATTCTTCTTGAGTGTGTTTTGAAAGATCAATTTTTTCCAGAAATCAATGTCTTTTAGGTTTTAGAATTCATTGGCAAAAAATTCTTCATCGTGTTCCCTTATAATCATCAGTAAATCCTTCAATGTCTGTAATAATGCTGCTCATTCATGCTTCAAATTGTTCATTTAGGCCTATTCTTGATCGGTCCAGCTGTAGGTTTATCACTGGACCTTGTCGGCCTTTTCAAAACTCACTGTCATATTTCTTTTATTATTTCTTTTAGCTCCAACTTCACTGATTTCTGCTCTTCATTTTGTGATCTCCACCTTTATTTGATTTGGGTTTTATTTCGTTTCCTTATTCGACTTTCTCAAGGCAGAAGTTGTGATTCTTGATTGGAAAAGTCGCTTGCCATGTAAGCGACTTTTGAATTTTCCCTGCAAACACTGATTGAACTGCCTCCACATATATTGATCTCTTGATGATCTGCTTTCATCCAGTTCACACTATGCATATTTATCCTTTAAAACAAACAACGGCAAAAACATTTTTTTAATTTTCTTCATGACTTAATCTGAGGCGAGGAAGAATTTATTCCAACGGAGTAAACAAAAGTTTCAAATGGAGCTTGGCCCTGCCACTGCAATTCTAAACTTCTCGCCTCCACAACAATGAAAAACTAAATGCACGTCGTTCAAAGACACCCAGGTTGTGGTTGTTGTCATGGCAGCCCAAGGGATCACTACAACACCCTGTAACCAGCACCCAGCTTATTACACTCCATATTATCAGCACCTGAGAAATGCACCTGGGACATGGTTTCTTTCCAAGCATAACGTTGCACCATGGTAAAGACTAGTCATTTCCCATTACTATTTGTTTTAGGAATAATCCATGTGGCAGGAAATTTTGTCCTCATTTCTAATAGCATAGGTTAGACTTACCTGGTGTAGAACCTTATAAATAACTGGAATGTTATAGGAGGAGTGATTTTGTGTCTGGGTTTTTTTCTTGCTCAAACTTAAGTTTGTGATATTAATCCACAAAGACATGGACAGACACTTTATTTTTTTCTTAATTTTTTTCAATGTTTATTTATTTTTGAGAGAGAGAGAGAGAGACAGAGCATGAACAGGGGAGGGGCAGAGAGAGAGGAAGACACAGAATCTGAAGTAGGCTGCAGGCTCTGAGCGGTCAGCAGAGAGCCCGATGCGGAGCTCGAACTCACCGGCTGTGAGATCATGACCTGAGCCAAAGTCGGACGCTTAACCGACCAGGCCACCCAGGCGCCCCTCAGACACTTTAAATGAAAAGAAATACCATAAACAGATGCTCAGAGACACAAATAACAGGATATCGAAAATAAAAGTGAATCAATAAACTTTTTTTTTTTGATTGGTGAAGATTTTATTGGCAAAATCAAACAGACTGATAATACGTTGCGCTGGTAACCAAGTGAGGAAGCAGGAATTCTTGAATGCTGCTGACTGCAGATAGAGATGTAGAGCATCTATTGTAAATTCAACGTCTATGCAAATTTCATGTGGACACATTTTGACATAAAAATGACACTGCTAGACATTTACCCTATATATATGCTCTATGGCAAGTAATACAGTATTAAGTGCTTTCATTCACACAATTCTAAAATTCTGGGACAAACCTAAACATCCTTTGGAAATAAAACATTTATCAGTGTGACATTTGCAGAAATTTATACAAAGTAATACAGCTACCTATGTACTGATATGGAACACACGCATGGTACATTTTCAACAGAAACATAAAGAATCGTTACTGTCGTTTGTAGCCACGGAACATTTTGTTTAGCAGACGCCCTGTGTATAGTTGTATTTCATTAGAATACCTCTGGAATACTATATAAACCAGTTACATGTGTGCCTCTGAGGTGGCAACTAGGTGAATAGAGTACAAAATGGGTTGAGAGGATGTGTTCATCATTAAGGACCTCTTAGACTGTGAACATTGCAAATGTATTCACTACCTATTTAAATCAAGATCTTTTAGTTATATTTTAAATGTAAAGTCTTACACTCAAACTTTTTTCACATTCTCTGATGGATGTGTTCTTGGAATTTCAAAAAAAAGGAGCTTCATTTTGGGATGGATGATTTTACTATTTCTAAAACTTACTCTTTTATCCATGCTGAGGGATGTTTGAAAGATCATAATCCTTCATATGCCAAGCATAGTTGACTAATTTGAGTAATACCCTGTGTTTTTCCTTACAGCTGTTAAAGAATGAAAATAGTGAACATTTGATCACAGCACTTCTTTAATTATCAGGGCCAGAGAACTCCTTTTCACAAATGTAACGGAAGCGTTTACTACAATCAGCACTATAAATAGCTGATGGTCTCAGGTGTCCACATTTCACATCAGATAAACTCTGTTGGAAATCCCTGCACCAGAAAATAAATTCATTTAGAAAGACATTTCTCAGGCAAAATTTATCACAAGTTGAAAATATATGTGCAGTTATTTCAATGGCTATACAAATGTTGAGAGGGGCATATAGCATTAAGATCAGGAAGCGTAATTGTATTTACACCTAATGAAATGTTGCCAATGGACCATTGGAACTAGTGAAGAAGTACGAAGGGTAGTGTAGACTGCAAGGTAGAGGGAGTTATACATATACACTTGAAATATGCTGCTAAGACTCCTGACATGTCTGGGAAGTGATCAAATAAAGAATGTTTATGAAGTGACACACTGCAATTACATATAAACATATTTCCAAGTGCCTATAATTCAGACTGATGTGCCCAGAGCAAGCATCTCCACTGCTAGCCTCACTTTGAGCAAAAAAGGTGCTGATTTGCACTTAAAATAGAGTGCACTTTTTCTCCACTGAGCCTAATGTCTTCCACACCAAATGAAGCATTAGACTTCGGTGAAATTGGGCCAGACCCAAAGGTACCTGGATTTTAAATGTGAAGGCTGGGCTACACTGTCCAGATAAAAACATTTCTTAGTTTTAATTTTCACCCAAATCCTCAGGAAACTGATGGGAAGTAACCATTTCAAGAAATAAAATGGAGGTGTCCCCAACTTTTTACATTCAGCTGTTGTTTCAGTAGAACTTCTTTGTAGGGGTTTCATTGCCCTCCCTGCCCCTTCATGGGTTTCCTTCTGTCTCTTGAAGCACTTTTCTCTGTGATTTTTTCTGTTATCCTCTTGTTCCCTTATCTTAACATGAACTTAAACATGAGGGTGTCCGAGGGCTCAGCCCTTAGATTCCCGAGAATCATCCCAGCCTCGCACTTGTCATACTGTCTATATACACTGCTGCACACAACATTTGCATCCCAGGCACAGACCTCTCACCTGATCGCCATGATCATCTATCACAAGGCCCATACGACACCCCCATACATAGCTAAATGCTTAACAGTTTTACTAGCATTGTCTCTAAAACTGAATTCCAAATATGCCTCATTAGCGTTAATGGGAACATCATTCCTACCACACTTGGACCAAAACCTTGACACCATCCCTGACTTGTCCGTCTCGCACACATCTGTGGAACAAGTGTAGAATCTGGCCACATGGCCATCTCAGCTCAACAGACTGTCCAGAGAGCGTCTCCAAAGCAGGAGCCAGCTTTTGTCCCTCCTCCGCTTAAAACCCTCTAATATCTTCTCATGACCCTCAGGAACCAATCCAAGATCTTACATTTTTCTGATCCCCACATGCTCCCACTGTCATTCCCTCTCTGACCTACTTCTCTCCCACCTCGTTCCCCTTGCTCCAGCATCCCAGGCCCTCTTGCTATTTCCTCAGGAATGCTAAGGACACTCCTACCTCTGAGTCTTGACCACAGCTGTTGTTACTGCTGGGATGCATTTGTACCAGCTCACCCACATCCCTAGCTCATTCAAGGCGCTGTGCGAACTTCATTTCTCAAGGAGTCTGTCCTGACCACTCCACTGAAAGCAGTGAAATCTCTCCCTCTTACCTCATACACAAAAGACACTTTGCACTGTAGCAAAAAAGAAGAGATTTCATATCACTCCATAACATGTATCACCCTCTAATGTGCCATGAAATTCACTTGGCACTTTGAGATTGTCGTCACTCATCACCAAGAGCTCATTCAAGCCTGCATTGGAATGTACTATCCACAATGGCAGAAGACTGTAGCTTGCTTCATTCACCACCATAGCTTCAGTGGCTAGAAGGGTGCCAGGCACATTGTGGGCCATCAATAAACAGCCTGTTAAGTAGCCCGTGTTTCTCATACTGTCCCCCATGTGAGCTAGATTTAGTTACAACGGATCACTTTTCTTCATTTTCTAAACTCATTTCGGAGACATCAACTGACAAACCCATGTGATTTATTAATGAAACAGGGCTACCAGAAATTCTTGTGGACTTGTGCTGGACAATAACATGTATGATATTAAACACCATATTAGAGCTGCAAGATTACTAAATGACTCCTTTGGAAAAAGCTCTTTTGTTGTTGTTGTTCTCCAATGATACCAAGCAAACAGGTACAAATTTCACGTACAGAGGAGGCCGGCTGTAGCCACTTTTCTCTCCTCGTTATCTTTTTACCATTTCCTGCAACCATATCTGTGGACGTGCTTGTATCATAACGTACAAGATACAAAAGCAAAATATCATTTCACTGGGTTTGGAAGGACCTTCCATTAAAGAACATGGAATAAATCATGCTCTTTAGGTCTCTTGAGGTCTCAGATTTGCACTCGGTTGCCGATCTAAGAAGCGAGATCAAATGGAATGAACGATATTCCCTAAGTCCCCAAGGATCTGTTCCTCTCTTCACCAATAATCTACCAATCCGTTATTGAGCAGGAAAGGGAGCAAGGCCGTGAAATGAAAACTTACAGCTTCTGAGATAGGGGTGAGCCATCCAGCCATTGCCAGGGATTCCTGCCTTCTCGAACCCTAATTAATCCAATCCAATGATTGTATTTTATTTTTGATTGAATAAGGACCTGTGAGAAAATTGGAATTATTAGTATTATTCATAGCATCAGTGAAAACATCTTACCCACAGAGGACTCATAAATAAAACACTGAGCACTTTTATTTTCAAACACTTTTATGATAAATGGAACAGGCAGGCTCATTTCTCCATGGGGTAGAGAAGACACAGGAATGGAAATGCTTCAATGAAGGTATCACTCAAGTCTCTGTGACTGGATCCAAGATATCAGCAAAGGGGCAGGGTGGACTTAGAAAAAAACAAATCTCCCCATATGATAAAGTAGAGAGATAAATGTGATTGAACTAAATCAGGAACTTTTCCTCATCCTAAGATGCCTTAAAGCATGTGACAAGACAAGCCTCAAGTCTGGAGATTAATGCAATAATTAAAGAACAAATACGTATTTCTAGAAATAAACAAGGAAAAAAATTATCCAATAAGAAAAAAATGGACAACAAATGAGAACATATTTCAAATAAATGGGGCATATAGCCAAGAAATAGAGAAAGATGCCAAGCTCACTAGAGATCAGGAAAATTCAAATCAAAGCCACCAGGATATATTTTACTACTATGAATTGGCAGAAATTAAAAACCACGGCACCAAGTTTGTGGGATTGGTAGATATAAAATCCATCTTTAAAAATGTTGCTAATATCATTTTGAAATGTAATTGTACATTATTGCATGAAAATGGACCTTTAGGAACCTTGTTCCCAATGATTTCACTCCTAGGATGATTTGTTATCAAGAGAAGTGAGGACACACAAGAGAGTTTTGCACTGAGACACATCTAAGAATGATTCATGAAGGACTGTTCCTAACCACAAAAGGTGGAAACAACCCAAACTTCCAGCTTCTAGAGATTCTTAGCCACACTGGGGAATATTATACAGCAGTGAAAATGAAGAGACTATAGACACAAGCGGTAAAACACTGTATCCCATTAATTTGCTCTACACACCTCAGGAAATAAAACTTCCTTGAGAATTTTCCTTCTGTATGCAGTGGATATCATACAGTCTGTGTTAACAGTGTGGGCACTGAATAATGCATGCAGTGTCTAAAATATCTCTACCATAAAAATTCTGTAAGTTCTTTATAATCATTATTCCAACTGGCATATTGAATGGAAAGTAACAAATTAATGTCCTTTGCTATAAGCAACATAATTGAATCTCTGTCAGTCTCTGTCTCTCTCTCTCTCTCAAACACAAATGTACCCAAAAATACACACATGCAACAATATATCTTCACAGTAATTACATTGCATCAGACAAATTTGAAGAGTGTATATTGAATACCTAAGGAAAACGGATGGGAATTATAGAAGTGTGGCAAAAATAGATGTTATCATTTCTAAGTCTCCAAATAAACACTGATGTTCAATGTCCCTTGATTCTTTCACTCACATAATTTTGCTAGATCGTAGGGGTATGCATAGGTATCAAACCCAATTTCAGTTTGCAGTATCAATGGACTTAAGCCCTGCTGTCATTACACTCCTGGGCTTGGTAAAGCAGCAAAACATGGCAAATCCTAAACCAGCAGTGTCAGAGTAATGCTGTTCTGTAGCAAAGTCGATCTCCGGTTCAGAGAGTGTACCAGCAGCCCAGTTCAGATACTGAGAGCCAAGCCCTCATCAAATGAGGGGCTAGACTATGAAACTCAGATTTTGCTCTAAACAATGGCAAAAGTCTCAGGAAATTTCAAAAGCTCTAGATAGTTCCTGGAAAAACAGGGATAACGAGTATAAGAAGTCTCATTGAAACTCTGAAGTCCAGAAACTTCAATGGCAGGAGTGAAACTGAAGAAAACTGAATAGGAAATGACAGGGGAAATACGGATTAAAAATAAACTTAATTTGTGAAAGAAGCAAACTCCAGCCATTTGAGTTGATTCATAACAGCTGAGGTTGAAATTAATCAAGCTACTTACTAGGTTCTGGATTATTAGGTCCTGGATTATTAAGTCCTGGATTATTAGGTCCTGGATTTTTAAAATTTGTTTGACCCAATGTGCTAATGTGTACTTCATTTGTTTCTCATACTTATGAGTGAATCATTCATATTCAATACATTATTTTAATAAGCATTTTATAAACAAGAAACACAGGGCTTTGTTTGTTTGTTTGTTTGTTTGTTTTAGGTAAGCTTTACATGCAACATGGGATTGAACTCACAGATCAAGAGGCACATGGCCCACCAACTGGGCCAACCACATGCCCCTAAGTATTGGCCTGGTTTGGGTTTTATTTCGTCTTCTTTTTTGAAAACATAGGGCTTTTAATTCATCCTTCACAAGACACTAATAGAAATATCACTGATAGAACTAGATCGTGTAACTAGAACTCAGTGCCTACATGGAATATTTATGGAATCATTAGAAGGAACCCCACAGAATCCATTCTACTGACTTTATATTGCCAAACATTAAAAGTAATGGCAAATGTGATCTACATTTTCTCTTCTAGAAAAGAGATGCTTTCTCTGTCATTCTGGATTATAAGCAAAAGAAAAAAATCATTTCCAAAGAATCATTCCAGGGTCCCTGGGTGACTCCGTCGGTTGGGTGTCTGACTTTGGCTTAGGTCATGATCACATGGTATGTGAGTTCGAGCCCCGCGTCGGGCTCTGTGCTGACAGGTAAGAGCCTGGAGCCTGCTCCAGATTCTGTCTTCCTCTCTCTCTGCCCCTATCCCACTCACACTCTGTCTCTCTGTCTCTTAAAAAGTGAATAAATGTTAAAAAATAATTTAAAAAAAAGAATCCTTCTAGCTACATTCAACCTCTTCATTTTTCAACCTCTTTTCCCATGGCCATGAAGGTAGAGACTGATCTTCCCTTTGAAGTTTAATGCCTCCCATATACTGATGAAGCAACAACAGAACTCAGTACAATGAGAAATTATCTCTTTAGAATGCTCATACCTTGAAGCAGTTCTTTTGTCCTGTATTAGCCCTGAGAAGATAATGCTCAGCCATTTGAAGCATACTAAGTGTTAAGATGCAATATATACAATACTAAAGACTGAAAATCATTCCATGGCATGCCCAGAATGGCTGTTTTTCTTGATTTAAATCAATGGTTCTTCTTGGTCACTGTTACACCTATGTCTCTTCCACAGAGAAATCTGCACCAGTTAACAAAGTGCTTCAAAACAACATGCCAAATAATATTGGAGGAAAGTCGAAACAATTATCTGAACTCCAGACATGCTTTGCACGCTCGAAGCATTTACATAAGGTTTAGGAAAGTAGACATACTTGCTCCTCTTTAGTATCAATCTTCAGGAGACTAGACTGCAGATCTCGGCATGACACCACGCTTCTCTCCCAAGTTTTCTCCTCTTTTGAAAAGTGGTAACAGCTTCCTCCACAGCAGTACCATTTTCCTTGAAATGTGTCATCGTCTTCATTCCATGCTCATGGATTGGAAAACAAACATTGTTAAAATGTTGATACTACCCAAAGCAATTTACACATTCGATGCAATTTCTATCAAAATAACACCATCATTCTTCACAGAGCTAGAACAAACCCAAAATTTGTGCGGAACCACAAAAGACACTGAATAGCCAAAGGAATGTTAAAAAAGAAAACCAAAGCTCGACACATCACAATCCTGGATCAAGCTGTTTTACAAAGCTGTTTTCATCAAAACAGTATGGTATTGGTACAAAAGTAAACACACAGATCAACG
This sequence comes from Felis catus, assembly GCF_018350175.1. Classification (NCBI taxonomy): domain Eukaryota; kingdom Metazoa; phylum Chordata; class Mammalia; order Carnivora; family Felidae; genus Felis; species Felis catus. The sequence continues at coordinate 45,136,596 of NC_058374.1, forward strand.
GAACAGAACGGAGAACCCAGATGGACCCACAAATGTGCAGCCAGCTAATCTTTGACCAAGCAGGAAACAATATCCAATGGAAAGAAGACAGTCTCTTCAGCAAATGGTGTTGGGAAAACTGGACAGCAACATGTAGAAGAATGAACCTGGACAACATTCTTACGTCATACACAAAAACAACTCAAAATGGATGACAGACCTAAATGTCAAACCCATCAAAATCCTAGAGTAGAAAACAGGCAACAACTCTCTGACCTCACCTGCAAGACCTTCTTACTCGACATGTCTTCAGGGGCAAGGGAAACAAAAGCAAAAAGGAACTATTGGAACCTCATTAAGATAAAAAGCTTCTGCACCACGAAGGAAACAATCAGCAAAACTAAAAGGCAATGGACGGAATAGAAGAAAATATTTGCAAATGAAATACCAGACAAAGGATTAGTATCCAGAATCTATAAAGAACTTATGGAACTCAACAGTCAAAAGGCAAATAATCCAGTGAAGAAATGGGTCAAAGACATGAACAGACACTTTTCCAAAGAAGACATCCAGATGGCCTACAGACACATGAAAAAATGTTCCACATCACTCATCATCAGGGAAATACAAATCAAAACCACAATGAGATACCACCTCACACCTGCCAGAATGGCTAAAATGAACAATTTGGGCAAGAACAGATGTTGGCAAGGATGTGGAAAAAGGGGAACATTTATGCACTGCTGGTGGGAATGCAAGCTGGTGCAGTCACTCTGGAAAACAGCATTTTTGTTCCTCATTTTTGTTCCTCAAAAAATGAAACATAGAGCTACCCTATAATTAGAAACAATAATGGCACTACTAGGCATTCGGCCAAAGGACACACAAATGCTAATTTGAAGTGTCACATGCACCCCAATGTTTATTGCACCAGTATCTATAATAGCTAAATCATGGAAAGAGCCCAATGGCCATCACCGATGAATGGGTAAGACGGTATATTCTACAATGGAATATCACTCAGCCATCAAAAGGAACAAAGTCTTAAATTTGCAACAATGAACAAGTAGAGTGTATCGTGGTAAGCAAAATCAGTCAGTCAGAGAAAGAGAAATATAAGATTTCACTCATATGTGGAATTTAAGAAACACAATAGATAAACATAGGGGAAGATAAGGAAAAATAAGCTAAAAACATAAAGGGAGGCAAACCAGAAGAGACTCTTCAATACAGAGAACAAACTGAGGGTTGCTAGAGGGCTGTTGAGTGAGGGGAGGGCCAAATGGGTGATGGGCATTAAGGAGGGCACTTGTTGGGATGAGCACTAGGTGTTGTATGCAAGTGATGAATTCCTAAATTCTACTCCTGAATGAATTAACAGACTATATGTTAACCAGCTGGGATTTAATAACTTTTTTTGAAAAAGTAATGTGTCATGGTCTTTATCTTGAAAACAAAGGCCACATGATCCTCAACCACAAGACCACTTAGAGACCTATGCTTCCTTTATGTATATATATGCTTTCTTTATATATATACATGTATGCATACATCTTGCTTACATCAGACTGAATGACTAAAAAATAGGTGGTTTTCCTGTATCCCAAAAGCCTCATGTTGAGAATAGCTTTGGGGTCAAATTGTGGAGCCAGAGACTGACAGACGTCAGACCATCGTTAAGATGATACTGAGAAATCTTGACTTCCCAAGTACAGATACACTGCTCCAATAGGAAGCCGTTCTCCCTTCGGGAGAAATCCACCTCAGTGAATATAAGAGGATGGTATTAATTCCAAGAGATCTAGACTGGAGAAAATTCATCCACAATCAGAAATTACTCAGTCAAATCAACATGACTTTGTGAAAGTCAAGAATTCAATTAGCTAGAAGAAAGACAATGGATTTAATTTTAAAAAGTGAGCAAAATTAAAGGACTTGACAAAATAGAATTTAAAGTTTTAAAATGATACATTAAAATGGAACAGAATGAGATAATTCCATGGAGGAAAAAAAACTGTAAACTATCAGTATAATCATTCAGTACATACCTGTAGTGGGTAGTAAAATTAAGTGATCTTCAACTTCTGCTAAGGAAGCATTCTTGTCTTCTGGTGCTTTCATATCTTGTCTGATTTCTCCTGAACACCTGTGAAAAACTTCAATTCATTTTATAAAATGAAGGTCTTGAACGCTTGCAATGGATCATTTTATTATAATCACTTACTCTAATTCTAAATGGCACAGTGAGTGGCGCTGACTAAACGAAAGTACGATAGGAGAAATTGCCAGGTTACAATATGTTGAAGTGTCAGAACATAAAACAGATTTTTAAATAAAATCATAACTTGCTATACATTATTTTGGAAGTACGTGAGAGAGGAATCAACTTCTATAAAACAGAAATGTAAACAGGAAATGAAATATACTTTTAGTTTCTATCCCACCTACTCTTCAAATAATGATTACAAAGTTGGTGAAATGAGGTAGCCAGTATTTTACTTAGCATGTAGTATTTGCACAGGAAGCTAAACACCAGGGATTTGACTCTCCTCTAGTACAAGCTTATAATTAATTCACTGAATATACATAGAGGAAGAGCACACATGGCGACTTCTAATATGCAAAAAGTAAGTGAAAAATCTCTGAGCAAATTGGCAGTATCTTCTCCAAACTCACAAATAAAAAAGTGTAAAATCACGCAGTATATGGCTCTTTAAGTTTACAAACATGAAATGAAAGGTCCCTTAAGGATTTTAGGCAGCTAGGAATCGTCATTTCCAGCTCTCTACCACCCATCACTGAACCAAATGCAACGTCCACTTGTAAAACTCCAACATCAATTGCACAGTCTCCTCATGTACTCCGTTGCAATAAATATAACTACTGCTTCAACTCAGTCATCCATTCCAGTGTTCCTACACTGGATCTGAACTGAAAAGACACCTTAAGGGGCCCCGGGATGGCTCAGGTAGTTAAGCGTCTGACCTGGGCTCAAGTCATGATCTCACAGTTCATGAGTTGGGCCCCCGCGTCTGGCTCACTGTTATCGGCACAGAGGCCACTTCGGATCCTCTGTGCCCCTCTCCCTGGGTCCACCCCCCACCCCTCCTGTGCTCTCTCTATCTCTTTCTCTCAACCATAAATAAAAACCATTTAAAAAACCAACCACATTAATACCTCCTGTACCTAAATACTACCATTTCTTGGCACCAATCACTTCCCTTGTCCTTCCCTTTTTGTCCATCCAAGGACACGTAGGACAGAACCAATTTTGGCAGGACCACCAAGAAGCTTGCAGCCTAGTCTTTATGCACATCTAAAAATAGCCAGCTTCGCTGGGGCTCTTGGCTAACTCACTGCATTGAGCAAGCCACTCTTGATCTCAGGGTCGTGAGGTCAGGCCCAAGTTGGGTGGGGAGCCTCCTTGAAAAATTTAAAAAAAAAAATTTTTTTTAATATGTAAAATAGCCAATTTTGGAGCACACTTGTCATTCACCATCTCATCTCTCCTCAAGGTTTTGAAACACAAATGACAAAAACATCACAAAATTGTACACATACAAACTAATGCTGACCAACACTTAGATTTTCTTCACCATTTCACCTCTCAATCTAACACAGTACAGTTCTTGAATCACACTCTTTTCTCAATTCAACAGCTATTTCAAGCATTTATACTTTGCCTAAATTATCTGGAGCACCTCCTTGACTCTCCCTCTCTCTGAGCACATGGCCTCATCTGCTCCTTCGCATGGAAACAGTCACCAGCAAGGATACCTTCTCCTCACCTTCCTGCACCTCCTCCTATAGATACACAGGTATCTCTCACTCTACTCCAGAAAAAAAAAAATGGGCTTCGCATTGAACAAGTGTGAAATTCTCACCCCTGCTCTGGATTTCATCCCCTATTAAATCTTTGGTGATCTTGATCTCCTACTGTCAACTTCTCTCTTGAACCCTCCACAGTTTCCTTCTCATGGTTCCCTTCTCTTGCATATGATCATCTCAAGTCAGCTTTGCCACAAAGTTCCTGTCCTTTCTTTACATATTGTTTGTAACAGAGTTCTTTTCTTTACTCTCAGATTGCGTGCTAACATAAGATTGTTCACATTCCTGCATTCATGAGACACTTACCACATTGCTCTCAGAACTGGTTTGTCTTCCTTAGTTAGCAAGTTGTTAGCTACCCCAAATTGTAGCCAGGACCTTAAGCATTACAGTTATTTACTTTGATAGTCATTTCATCTCATCTCCCTACTTCTCTCACACGATGTAACTAATGCACATTTCAATTACTCCCTTCGACATTTTATATATGGTGTTATTGCCTCTTTTCTGTATTTCCTGAAATATTACTATTTATTGTATTTGTTTTGCACTGTTTCATCTTATAAAAGTGTATCGTGACATGCACAAACTTTTGTGCTCTTGCTTTGTTTTTCCATTTCACATGCTCCTGCTAAAATTCATGCATATTGTTGGATACCATTGTCGTTGTCTTGACTATCACCTAAATTCCATTGGTAAATCAATTGCAGAGATCTCATTTACTCTCCCATAATGATCATTTGAGTAGTTGTGAGATTTTCGACGTTGTGAATGGCACTGCTACAAACTGTCCTGTAGAAGTTCATTTCTGTGCATGTGCAAGTACATCTGTTGGATATACACTTAGGGTGAGAATTACTGAATCATGCTGAGCTGTAGAAGACAGTACCAAACTCACTAAGTGTTTGTATCCGGTTATACTGCCTTTAACAACCTTGGAGATCATATAGATCCACATACTTTCAAGGCTTGGTAAATGTTTCGCTTAGCCACAATTAAAATAAATACTTTTCTGTATTCACTGATCTCTGAATTCACTGATCTGTATTCACTGTATTCACCCTCTCTGCTTCCTAATGTTTGAATGAGTTTTAGCCATTACAGTCAGGATTTGACCATACCCACTATCCCACTGGAGCTACTCTAGAAAATATCCTTTCGGCCTCTCTCTTGCCAAATTGAATAAGCATATCTCTAGCCATTATAATACCTGATCCTCCAGTACTAGTTGGAACCCTTGACTACCTTTGCCTTCTCTCCATGATACCATAATGTTTTGGATCTCCTCCTACTTGTTTAACTAAGCATCATTGCTTGCCACTGTTGACTCATCTTCTACCTACTTCTAAATGTTGATTTACCCTGAGATCCCCCGCTTCACACTTGTTCTTCTAGAATAGTCTATTCTCCCTGGTTTCACAAGGTAGAGCGTGGTATAGCTTCTGCTTTCCTCTGCTGCTTTTCCCAGACTTGTACATTAATCGGTGAATCCACAATTCATGTCTCTAATCTAGGCGTCTCTCTTGATCTCTAGACTTTTAATTCTACCCTGTACATGCTGATGATCTGTGTCTTCCGCCAAAGCTCACTCTAACAGACACAGACCAATCTCATTCTTTCTGGTCATCTCCACTGATATGTCACAAGCACCTCACTCTTCACCATTATTCGCACGCACGCACCCACACAGTCACACACACACACACACACACACACACACACACACACACACACACATCCCAAATCACAGCCTTCTGTTCCTGTGTTTTTCTATAACATTTAATGGAATATATTTGCCAAGATGTATAAACTTCACGTCAAATGGTATCACTGATTCACTTGTTTCCCTCACACACTCAATAAAATGTACATCTTAGCAATTCTACATTTTAAATATTTCTCATGTATGGTCCCTAAACCTTCTTTACTTCTTTCATAGCACTAATTCAGTCATTCTAACTAACCCTTAATCCTGAAACATCCTCCTATTTTGTCCTTCCATGCACTTTCCAGTCGATTCAGATTGACCTTTCCCAAATCCAAAATCTTCCAAGTTTCTTTTCTTTTGAGAACAAATCTAATATATCTTAACATGATATTAATATTATACAGCTTCCGGACAAATAAAAGAAGTAGCTAGAAATGGGTTTGACTGTCAAACCCATTTCTAGCTACTTCTTTTATTTGTCCGGAAGCTGTAATTCCCTGGGACAGCAATATGTTCTGTGGTTCATGTTGTTTTCGGCCTGGATGAGTCTTCTCTACCCTGAGTGTCCTGTTTAAACTCCACCTATCCTTTACCTCATATCAATTATCATCTCCTACAGGAAACCTTTCTTGACCTCAGCATAGAATATGCCATCCACCTGTTACCTTCACGCCAGTATCCCAGCACTAATAATATTTCATTTAAAAACTTCTTCTTATAAAAAAAAAACTGTCCCCTTTTAACTGAGCCTATAAAGAGCTGACTTTTTAAAATCCCTGTTTCTTGCACCAGAGAAGATACTCAAAATTGTTGCTCACAGAATGAAACAAAGAATAATAACCATCAGGAAACTCATATTAAAAACAAGTGTTGCATACAAATTTGACATAGAATATATAAAAACTGATAGAGAAAACTAATCAGCTTTTTATTCCTCTATATTTTAAACAGTGTTGTAGTACGATAAGGAATATAAAATTCCAATTAAGATTTTTCCAATTCTCTGTTCGCATGGAAAAGCTCCCCCTACACAAAATATAAGGAGGAAAATATATATAATATATGTAGGCCTCAAAGTACAAAATGTTGTGCCAATACAGCTATGACATACACTAGTTTGCGTGGTAGAAAGGTTAAGTGATAGCAAAATAATAAAATCACATCGCCAATATTATCATCAACAGCATCATGATTACTACCATTTCTATAGGACTCCATAGTTTCTAAAGTTTCCGTAGAGTCAGTAGCTACAGCATTTCCTTTATCAGTCTGGCTCATTGTTCTTGTGAAATGTGTGTGCCTGATACTCACACATATATCCCAAGCCTGTGATTGCCAGCAGGAAGAATAAACATAGAAATCCCAGGGTGACTGCAACGATATGCCATGGAAATCCTGTCCAAAATCAGAGAGCAAAATATACAGTAAGCATTGAGCACAGCAAGGTCCTCGGAATTAGAACAAAATGGAATCTCATTCTGGAATTTAAAATGAATAACGCTATTTACGGTGGTCACAAATCTCATCGCTTATTACATTTAAATAGACCCATTGACATATTGAGCACCAGACAGAGAGTATCAAATATGTACAGACACCATTATCACGATTTCACTAGTTTTTACTTGACATCGTCGTGTTTTCAGATATCAGGAAAACAAACTAAAAACCTTTACCTCTCCTTTTAACCATTGGACGTCTTTTGTCCTGTTGCCTTGAATGGGCTGATTTCAGCTCTGTGTATATTACTCTCTCCTCGCTCATTTCTAGGGCTGCAGTCAAACAACAAGGCTTGATTCCTATGCAATAGTCCATAGGCATAAAAATGACAGTATTCATCATGAAGTAACAGGGACAGCTAATGAATTAAAGTAAACGTTTATCTACGAACATTAAGAAAAACTTTATTTTAGTTTTCCTTTGTACTACCTTTTAACAGATGGTTAATAATGGTCCACTGTGCTTACAAGCTTGTTACGTTAAGCTTTTGCTGTTTTTAAAATAATTGAATCCATTGCCAATTTTTAAAAAGGATCTATTCCAGCCTCACCTAAAAATCTACATTTATATCATCATTTGAAAATTCATGTTTCACCACTTAGTGTCTGGGTTATGCCCAAATCGCAAATATATTGACACCAAATAGACTAAGCGCCTGCCTAGTAAGGACACACACACACCAATTGGACAAAAACCGTGCCTGCCACATTGCTTATGTCAGAGTCTCCTCATTTATTCGCATTATCCCTTGAACTTCATAATCGGTGGTTCTTGATTCCTTTTTACAGTGGAAGGTAAATGCGGAGACCATGAGATTCAAGGAAAGGGAGGTTAGGACTACATTATATGAGGGAGGCATAACTTGTCCTTCTAACAACAGTGCTGCACATTGATGCTCTAATTTCTAGATGCAGAAAACTGAGGCTCTGAGAGCAGAAACAGTATTCTCAAGGTCAGAAGGCTAGTAAATGATACTCTTGAGTTAAAATAAATATATATAAGTAAATACATATACAATATATTAAATGTAGTCTAGATCAAATATAGATACAAATATAATAACATATTATATATTATATGTAACTATACAATAAATATATATTTAGTTCAAGTACCTATATTACATGGAACTTATTTATATGTACCCAAAATATGATGCTTCCCCTACCCTTTGCTTATATAAATCATACTTTCTAAAAAATACCTAATAATCTCTTACTCCTAGAAAAATATTTATATACATAGGGATTACAAGTGAGAAAGCGTTTTTTCCCAAAAACTATTTTGATACATGTATAAACAACCAGATAACTGTTCTTCCTCAATAGATCTGACTCTTGGGTTTTGAAAATATCTTAATATTTCCCCATTTAATTACTTTCAAATGTCAGTGAATCTGAACAATCACTAAAAAATGATAAAATGTATAAAATATTGTCATTAGTTTTTCAGAAAAACATTCTCTCTACCAAAGTGGCAAATTATAAGGTAAATCTTGTCCTAAGGTCGTTTTCCAAGCTAACAAACTTTTGTTTAATTGTATTTTAATTAAATATCTGTAAAATAAAATAACAAGAAAATAAATTTACAAATAGAAACCTGGGTTTATTTTGATAGAAAAGTAATCATACTGTCAAAGCATTAAACTTTTTTACCACACTTAATGAAGAAGAGGGACTTGCCAATCAGTTTAGGAGGTAAGAGAAAAAAAACACACAGATTTATATTGTCTGAAAAAGGATTAAATATTCCTTAGAACATCTAAGGATTAAAAAAATCATATCAGCATTGGAAATATTTTGACCCAACTCATTCTCATCCACTCGTTTTCTCACTTGCAGAATAAAGTTAACGCTCGATATGGATTAACACGGATCCAGGAGTCAGTTCTTGAGGCAACAATCCAAAGCCCTCCCAACTTTGTCCACAGCTTTCCCATAGCAAATGCTACTTTATCCCTCTCTGCTGGACAATGTGACAGCACAAGGCACGGGTCACCCAACCTCGCTGGCTGCAATACCTCATCGTACCTGGGATTTCACAGCCGGAAAAGAGCTTGGTCAGGATCACAGCTACAATGATGTGCTGGCTCTGGGGGCCTCTCGCCTCTGCCCTGACTCCAGAAGGTACTCGTTGATGTGCTTGAATGACTCTCAGAGAGACCGTGTCAGGAGAAAGATAGCCGATGGCCATGTGACATTAGATACTCCCCCGCATGGTTTCCACTGGCCTCAGGGTCTCCTTTACTCCTGCACTCTGTGTCAGACAGGAGTCCTAGAGACCTCAAATGCTGAAGTTTGCAGACATTCTGTGGATCAGTACAAACCTGAGCTTCAGCAGTTACCTTGAAGCATAAAACAAAAAGGCATTCTCAAAATCTCATGAGGTTACGAAATGCTTAACAATAAAATTTAAAGATTATAAAAATAAAAGGTAAATATCCATATTCTACCTGGCATGATTTATACGTCTTCTTTTTATAGAATGAAGATAAGTTCCCAATTATAAATATATATATATGGCAAAATACGTATTTATAGAATGAAGATAAGTTCCCAATTATAAATATATATACATATATATATATATATATATGGCAAAAGTAGATAAATAGCAAAGTGTGCATAAATGTTAGCCTGTTTTTTTTTTAACAAAATCCTAAGGATATCCAGATTGCTTAATATATTACAAATCCTAAATACCTAAAAATTGAGATGAATGATTTGAAACATATCACATTTCTACTTATTTCTGTGTTCTCTTTAAATTGCTTGAAGAAGCAAGCTCTTTGCATAAAAAAAAAACTTGGGACAAAACAAAGACACGTGATTAAAATATTGAATACATTTGACCATACTCCTTTGAAAGCATCAAAGCCAAATTCATCCGTTCCACTATTTGTACCAAATACTATCAGAGCATGTTTGTGTTTTTTAATAATGAGTGTAAGCAATTATATTTATTGTATAAAGGTAGAATTGACAAGATTAACATTAAGAATGTTGTTGAACTTCAACACTTGTAAGACAGTGGCAATATCTACCTTTTGTTACATTTATATGATTTTTAAGTACGAAAGTAAATACACACACACAGACATGCCCTAAAGCTGAGCCATGAGCTGTTTTTCAGGATAGTTTATGAAATGCTTTTATTTTGTTTCTTAAATATAAAAATATATGGTTAGAATATAAAAGTACACATTTATGCATATTATAAAATAGGTTTTATATATGAAAAATTGTATGTAATTTAAAGTTTATAACATGGGTTACCTCGTATTATCCCTGTTGGGTTGTATAATCTGTTTATGCTGTTACACACCAAATGCAGATATCTTACCCAGTGAGAGTTAGCCTGTTTGCTTGAAGGCAGCTCAAAGCGGCCATTTAGAATCTAGAGAAAAAAATCAACTCTCTGAAAGCAAGTTTTAAAATACATTATTTGTGGGGTGCCTGGGTGGCTCAGTCGGTTAAGCGTCTGACTTCGGCTCAGGTCATGATCTCACAGTTTCTGAGTTCAAACCGCACGTCAGGCTCTGGGCTGACAGGTCAGAGCCTGGAGCCTACTTCAGATTCTGTCTCTCTCTCTCTCTCTCTGCTCTTCCTGTACTTGCTCTCTCTCTCTCTCTCTTTCTCAAAAACAAATAAACAGTAAAATACATTATTTGTTCCGTGCAGTGAGCAGTTCTATGCCCCGTTTAACCCTACAAGTAAGTGTTACACAGGAACAAAAGCAGGAACCATATGATATGGTTTTTTCATATCAACCACATTGATCTGTCCATCTGAAGGGCCCCCAATGCTGTGAAGCTTCAAGCGTCTTCTTAGAAATGTGCACTAATAACAATAAATCCACCTCGATGCCAGCCACACCAGGGGAAGTCTTTTCAAAAGCACTTGCTCCTGGTTGGACCTCCCTTTTCCATCACTCCCAAATCACAAGTGTCTCATCCTCTTCTAAATACTGGTGGGAACACATGTGAAGTCTCTAGCTTTCTTTTTTCTGGTTTGCCTTTGGCTCACGCTGTTTCTTTTTAAGATGTAGCTCACTGCTTTCAGGAAGTAGGTTTCTGACAGGAATAGAGATAATGAAGAAAGCATTCTACAAATTTCCCAGGCGACAGGGCTCTCTCTTAAAGGCAAACACGGTTTTCAAGCATGCCTATGGACTATGATCTGCCAGGCCCGGGGTGTCATTCCTCTGCAGGGCAGCCAGACATCTCTATCTATGGCTTATGTCAAATTCCCCAGTGCCAAACGACGTCATTTGACAGAAATGCATTTCATCATTTCTTTTGCTACCAACTATTATATACCTCACTGGTAAGGAATGATTAAGCCAGCACATGGACTTTGGACGTGTATTTTAGAGGGTGAAGAGTACGACCTCTAAACTCTCAGGGCAGCGCTGTCTTCCGGGTTGTGGGGTGATAAGACCCACTGCAGTTTATACCCCTGTGCTTCCAAAGCAGCAGGTGAAGTGACTTCAGCAGCATCCAGCAGACCTTCTATGCAAATGAGTCTGCTGGGAGATGGGGCTTCAGGATCAGAATCTATTAGGTGGTATTGAATAACAGGTGTATATGTCAGGAACCAAGCAGAAAATGGACTCTAAAAGTTACCACAGTTTACAGGAATGTGTTGCCTCTGATCTTTTACAAAGTTGTAGAGATGACATTTATTTTTGTTTCGTATTAACAAATCATCTGATACATCTGTATCCCTAAAAATTTGGAACAAACATCCAGTGAGAAGTAATTATTAGCAATTTTTGTTCTTAGGGCTTTTTTTTAATATATTTTTTTCGTTCATTTATTTATTTTTGAGAGACAGAGTGAGACAGAGCACTATTGGGGGAGGGGCAGAAGACCAGACACAGAATCTGAAGCAGGCTCCAGGCTTCGTGCAAATGTTCAGCACAGAGCCCGACATGGGGCTCCAACCCACAAACAGTGAGATCATGACCTGAGCCAAAGTCGGTCACTTAACCGACGGCGCCACCCAGGCGCCCCAGTTCTTAGGGCTTTTGAAGTAAGATGCAGCTTTATCATACCTAAAATAGATAGAATAGGTTCTAGAATACCTTTCAAACCATATAGCTTTAAATATTTTAGCAATAGTATCACAGCAAGTAAAAAGGTAAAGTATTTCGGTCAGAATATACGTATATTACTGTATTTTTAGGATTGACATTTTAATTTTCTATTTTGAGGGATGAGGCTATTTTTAATGACCTCATTATAAAGACATTATCCCCAAAGGCCTTTCTGTCTTTAAAACACCCACACACTTTTTTACCTCAATGTCAGAGTATTTTTAGTGCTTCTTAAAATGTTTCTTATACCTCTTTTCTACTTCGACTTTTATTTTTCCTGTAAGGTTTCACGGAAACATCACTCATGCTCACTGTCTCTACAGTCAGCAAGCCTCACCTGCATCAAAGAAAAGTACATTCAATAGTGGCATTGAGCAAAAAAGAATAAGGTAGTAGAAACCACGATTTAACTACAAGATGAAATAATGAGTAAGTAAAGTGAGAGGGAGAGAGAGAGAGAGAGAAGGGATGATGATAACATAAGTCAAGAGAACAAGCAGTGTGGTAGCAGAATCTAACTAAATTACTGTGAACTTTATGATAAAGCAGGCAGATTCCATAAAACTTTAAAATAATTTGGGGCACCTGGGTGGCTCAGTCGGTTGAGCATCCGTCTCCAGCTCAGGTCATGATCTCAGGCTCCGTGAGTTCGAGCCCCAAGTCGGGCTCTGTGCTGACAGCTCAGAGCCTGGAGCCCGCTTCAGATTCTGTGTCCCCACCTCTCTCTGCCCCTCCCCTGCTCATGCTGTCTCCCTCTGTCTCAAAAATAAATAAATAAAAATTTAAAAAAATTTTTTGAAATAATATTCCAAGAGCAAAGGTGCAAGAGGAAACAGGTTTCCATTTTTATTTTTCAAAGTATGTACTTCTTATATACTATTCTCACTTATTTCTTCTTGTATACTAAAATTGGTAAAGGTAAGAGGGATAGGAGTTTGCGTGAACAGAAATGAAAGGCATGAAGGGAGATAGTTTGCTTTATTTCTGAGCTTAGAGTATTTCCATGTGTAATTGTTTGTCAACAACACACATTAGTGCATTAAATCTCAAATTATTTGGGAGCGTTTCTTTTATACTTGTGCCTTTAGTAGCTAAAGATTTTTCCCTTCTCCAGTCACTGCTTCTCTTGAAATTTTTTCTTACCTTAGTTTCAAGGACAGTCTCTAGTTCAGTAAACCGTCAATAGAAACAGAACTATCATTTTAAAAAAGCATGGTTTCCGCTTAATGGGGTTTATGAGCAATGGGCAAAGAAGGAATTCTTGAGACACCTGTGATGCAAAAAGGTGATTTTATTAAAGCACGGGGACAGGACCTGTGGGCAGAGAGAGCTATCCTGGGATTGGGAGAAGTGGCTGATTATGTATTTTTTAGTTAGTGGGGATTAAGGAGAGCGTAAGCCTCTAAGGAATTTGGAAGCAAGGTTTTCAGGGCCATGAGGAGCTAGCCACAGTTAAGATAAGGTTAGTTTTAGTTTTTAAAAAAACAAAAACATGAAGGAAGGCAGCCATGAGTTCCTCAAGGAAGGTCACACTCTGCATGTCTCAGGCGTCTATCCGTGGGCTGCTAGCTGGAAGGAAATTTAGTTTCGACTGTATTGCCCCTGCCTTTGTTTCACTCTCATGCTTCCCACTTTTGCTGTTTCCTGTCATATAGCTTATTTCCAACAATTACGAAATAGTATTACGTTATGTTTTTTACAGGAAAGGTCAAAGTAGACTCCCCGTTTACTAGTCACCTATCTTCAGTGCCATTTTAGTAGAGGCAGCAATGCAAACCAGACCTCTCTAAGAATTTGAGTTACGTAAAAATGTGAGAGGGAATGAGTTCATTATCACTTGAGGTTTTTAACCAGAAGTAAGATGGGAGGCCAGAGGGGAGCAAAGATGGCGGCACAGTGCCAGGACTCTAGGCTTGTCTGATCCCTGGAAAACACTAGAGGACTATAAAGTCATTCTGAATTCCCAAGAAGTTGACTTGACAACTCACAGAACACCCTCCACCACTAGAGGGAGAGGAGAAACCACATCAAGGGAGGTAGGAAGTGCAGAAATGTGGTTTGGGGCAGAAGCCGGTCATGGATGCTGTGGAGGGGAGGGGCCCTGGGCACAGAGAGAGGCTAGAGAGAGAAGCACACAGGGGAACGCACAGGAGACACTCCCCCAAAGCCATTACCTGGGAAGAGGAGAGGGACTGATTTTCCTGACTCTTTGGAACCAGTGGGGCCTGAAGACTGGACTTCTAGAGGTCACTGGGCTTGGCTGCAATAGAGCCCAGAGGACACTGCCCACCACAGGTGGCATGATCTGGGGATCGCCTGGAGCACCCGGAGAAAAACAGTTCGCTCTTCTTGAAGCACATCTGTGAGAGGTGACATGGGCAGAGTCGCCTCTCCAGGGACAAAGGGGCCGCCAGGTGCCATTTCCCTCCTGTTCCCCTCAGCACAGTCCCAGAGACACCTGATGAAGGCAGTCAACCCAGACACTGACTGCCCAGCCAGCTGGCTCCTAGCCCCACCCCACTATGCTCTGGTGCCACTGCCCTTCTGAAGAACACCCCGGGCACCTGCCCACACCAGGTCCCTAAGGCGCAGAGTTTTAAGTCAGCAGTCTCAGCTGGGATAGAGCCAGGAGGGCACTGCGCTGCTCCTGGAGAGAAGACAGGCAAACATCCTGGAGCACACAGCTTGAAACTGTCTTGCCCGGGGTGGGGATTATTCGGTCTTCTCACAGTGCCTCCCTGAGAGCAACAAGCACAGAGACCCCTCTCTGGGGACAGGGGAGCTGGTAGCCATGCCCCACCTGCCCCTCTGCCCAAGCAGGGAAGCCCCTGCAGTGAACAGCAGAGCAGTGACCCTGGCTGGCTGACCTCCTGACACCAAACCCCACACCCTGTGCCCCCGCAGTGCTGCCCCATAGGGAAACCTCTTCGTGCATATTTATAGCTTATGTGCTTTCCCAGGACAATATGAATATGACGCGGTAACCACATCTCTGGTGTCATCTTCAGAGACAAAAGACCAGCCAGTTTCCTCAGAAGCGAAAACTTACACTGCACCTGCCAACCCGACAAAGATAACAAAAAAAACAGAATCATCTAAAGAAGAAGGTGAAGTGCACATAGAGGACCTAGGTCACCCGTTCTCCCCTCGGATACCCTGTGTGTACGTGAGTCAAGTAACTAAAACAGAAGCCACTGGCTCCAAACTGAGACAGTCAGTTTCGTGAGGTTGCCTGGTCTACACAAAAAGCAGTGGTAAAATCCAAATGCCCGTGGTTATTATACTCCAGAGAATTGAAGTCGTTTGGATGCTATCGTCATACTTTGGTAAATGATTCAAGTATAGAAATCGGTTCTTCTCAATTGATTTGGAAACAGGATGCCTCCAGATGTACAACTGACTCATTCTGTGACACTTCCAGGAATAACACTTGATTGACACTATTTGATACCTGTTTGGGGTTATAATTTCTTCTGTGTAATAGCTGTGCCTATCCTACTGCAGAAATCTCAGTGAGCCTCTCAGTGAGGCTCCACTGAGAAAACTGTGGATGTTTGTACATGTACGAAACCATGTGATGTTGCAAACTAATCAATACCTTCTGACAGTCGGTCAAGAAAAGTGATTTGAACAGATACATTTTCGAAGCGTGTTTACGTTCTTAAAACCAATTCCATATATCTAATATTCCACTTTGAATTCCTAAGTTATTGAGATAAATCAAGCAATTTTTTTGTATAAGTAGAATAAGACGTGGTAACAGACAAGGTAGCCGAACCCAGGCATGTAACTCTGGGTTCACTGTTGTTTCCAACTGATCAATGTTCTTCTCAATTTATAATTCCCAGTTTGAAGACATTTAAGAGTTAGGGTCTTGAATTTGTGGGATAGTCGCGGTCAAAACACTGCTCTATTTTTTTATGCCTCTTTTTTTTTAAGTTTATTCATTTATTTTGAGACAGAGAAAGACAGAGAGGGAGAGGGGCAGAGAGAATCCTAGGCAGGCACACGGTGAGTGCAGAGCACCACATAGGATTCAAACCCACAAACCCTGAGGTCATGACCTGAACCGAAACCAAGAGTTGGAGAAGGCTTAACTGACTGAGCCACCCAGGTGTCCCAAAACTCTGCTCTTTAATTCAGTGTTTTCTCTGCTGACCTCTTCCGTGTCTCATTTTCTCCCTGGGCAGAGTTTTCAGTGCCATTTGTCTGGTGTTTCACTGTAGTGATTCTTGGAACCTTCTGTTTTCTTTCTCCTTAACAGCTAAAGTCTTGGGATTCACTGGTAAGTTAAACAAGATCTGTGCCCTGAAACAAATATCTCCCTCTTTAGGGATTACCGTTTTCACTTGTCTTTCTTTTCTGCTAGTTCCATAGCTGTGATCTCTAGTTCTACCCAGGAAGCCATGCCACCTTCACCACTAATGTAATTACCTGACCATTTACAAAATTCCTCAGACGTTTCTGATGTCTCCTGTACGTACAAAGCCAGGATCATATTTGAGGTTTTGGATGGTCCAATGAATTGGACCAGGAAAGGATGTATTTGAGGTTTTGTAGACAGTCAATCATGCTGGGTACAGAATAAATTTCTCTCCCCTCTCTGACACCTCCTTTCAATAAATTGTCCTGTCCTCTTGGGTGTACCTCCATGTCTCCATTCTGCAGCTCATATGAAGTTTTTAAATCATTCATTCTCAGAAACATTTAATACAATCACCAATACTTTTTCTCCTGTACTATTTCAATCACCTCCTGAAGTCAACAGACTTTCAAACTCCTATTTGAATTGAATTGAACTTCTGCAAATATATCTCTGATCATGTGGCCAAATGCCAAGAAACCATTAATGGTTCTGCCTTCTTTCCTGCATTAAGGTAAAGTTCCACTACTTATATCTGTTTTCATGAATCATAATCTGATTCCAACCAAATAATTATAAGCTCAAGAGCCATGGCTCAAGGGCTATAGACTCTCACTGTGCTTATCAAGATCTAATACCTTTCCTTAAGTATATATTTCTTAATTTAAGATATGCCCTTAAGACAAGCTCCAAAGACTCTAAATGGTTGATTTTTTTATAATAGTGGTTTTCTTTAGTTATGATTGTTTTACTGAGGAGCAGTTCTACAGAGATTATTATGTCACGATTCTGCAAGGAAGACTCCTATATGTGCATTTTAATATAGTCTTTCGAGGTGAAAACCTCTACATTCGCTAGCCATGACACTTTCTGGGAGTCTTACACATCATGGATGCTTATCTAGTCTTTTCTGGATTCAACTATAGCTTACATCTCAATCCTGCATCTGACAAATCACAGCTATGTGAGACAAGAAATTGTGCTATAATTGTGTGAGCTCAACTGTCTAACCTCAAACAGAGGAAGTTGAGGAATGACTTTAGGATGATTCAAGTTACATAATCAGAGTGCCTCACAATGCCCTAATCCAAGTGTTTTATTCCCTATTAATTAATGAGCACCTGGAAGAATTTCCAGGTCATACTTTTTTTCATTATTCTCTCTTCCCGGGCTCTGGGAGATGATTTTCATGCGAAGGTTTGTTTTATTTAGTTCTTATTTGCTTATTTAGTTACTTAGTTGTTGTTTTCCTTTCAAGTTTTTATCTAAATACCAGCTGTTAACATATAGTGTAATTTTAGTTTCAGTAGCAGAATTTTGTGATTCATCACTTACGTACAACACCCAGTGCTCATCACAAGTGCCCTCCTCAATGCCCATCACCTATCTGACCCATCCCCCCGCCACCTTTTCTCTGATAACCTTCAGTTCGTTCTCTATTGCTAAGAGTCTGTTTCTTGGTTTGCCTCTCTTTTTTGTCCCAGTGTTTACTTGTTTTGCTTCCTAAATTTCACTAGGAGTGAAATCATACAGTGTCTGTCTTTCTCTGGCTGATTTCTTTCACTTAGTGTAATATGCTCTAACTCCATGTCATTGCAAATGGCAAGGTTTCATTCATTTTATAGCTGAGTAGTATCTCATTATATGTATATATACCACTTCTTTATTAATTCATTAGTTGATAGACATTTGTGCTGCATCACAGGAGAGTTCTACTATTGACTTTGTGAGGAACCTCCATACTGTTTTCCAGATGGCTGGACCAGTTTGCATTCACACCAACAGTGCAAATCAGATCCCCTTTCTCTGCATCCTCGCTGACACCGGTTGTATCTCGTGTTGATGATTTTAGCCATTCTGACAGGCGGGACGTGATATCTAACTGTAGTTTTGATTTGTATTTCCCTGATGATGAATGATGTTGAGCATCTTTCCATGTGTCTGTTGGCCATCTATGACTTCTATGAACAATGTCTATTCATGTCTCCTGCCCATTTTTGATTGGATTTGATTGGATTATTCACTTTCTGGGTGTTCAGTTTTATAAGTTCTTTAAATATTTTTAATACTAACCCTTAGCAGATATGTCACTTGCAAATATGTCCTCCCGTTCCAAAGGTTGCCATTTAGTTTTTTTGAGGGTTTCCTTCACTGTGTAGAAGACTTTTATTTTGATGAGGTCCCAATAGTTCACTTTTGCTTTTGTTTTCCTTGCCTCTGGAGACATGTCTAGTAAGAAGTTGTTATAGCCAATGTCAAAGAAGTTACTACCTGTGTTCTCTTCTAGGATTTTGTTGGTTTCCTGT
Organism: Felis catus; assembly: GCF_018350175.1. NCBI lineage: Eukaryota > Metazoa > Chordata > Mammalia > Carnivora > Felidae > Felis > Felis catus. Next base: position 45,155,377 of record NC_058374.1, read on the forward strand.
CTTACATTTAAGTCTAATCAATCTTGAAATTGTTTTGTATGGTGTGAAAAAAGTGATCCAGTTTCATTCTTTTGCAAAAAATACCATTTATTGAAGAGACATTCTTCTTACCATTGGATATTCTTTCCTGCTTTGTCGAAGATTCATTGACCACATACTTTTTGAGATCATTTCTGAGTTTCCAATGCTGTTCCATTGATCGATGTGTCTATTTTGGTGCCAGTTACCACACTGTTTTAATTACTTCAACTTTGTGATATAAGTTGAAGTCTCGAATAGTGATACCTCCAGTTCTTCTTTTCTTTTCCAAAGTTGCTTTGGAGTGTTTCATGGCTGTATACAAATTTTAGGTTTGTTTCTTCTAGCTAACTCTGTGAAAAATGCTGTTGGTATTTTTTTTAATTTTATTTTTTATTTTTTAAAATTTACATCCAAATTAGTTAGCATACAGTGCAACAATGATTTTAGGAGTAGATTCCTTAATGCCCCTTACCCATTTAGCCCATCCTCCCTCCCACAACCCCTCCAGTAACCCTCTGTTTGTTCTGCATATTTAAGAGTCTCTTATGTTTTGTCCCCCTCCCTGTTGTTTTTATTACTTTTGTTTCCCTTCCCTTATGTTTATCTGTTTTGTCTCTTAAAGTCCTCACATGAGTGAAGTCATATGATATTTGTCTTTCTCCGACTAATTTCGCTTAGCATAATACTCTCCGGTTTCATCCACTTAGTTGCAAATGGCAAGATTTCATTCCTTTTGATTGCCGAGTAATACTCCATTGTGTGTGTGTGTGTGTGTGTGTATGTATGTTTATATATATATATATATATATATATATATATATATATATACCACATCTTCTTTATACATTCATCAGTTGATGGACATTTGGGCTCTTTCCATACTTTGGCTATTGCTGATAGTGCTGCTATAAACATGGGAGTGCGGGTGTCCCTTCAAAACAGCACACCTGTATCCCTTGGATAAATGCCTAGTAGTCCAATTGCTGAGTCGTAGGGTAGTTCTATTTTAGTTTTGTGAGGAACCTCCATACTGTTTTCCAGAGTGGCTGCACCAACTTTCATTCCCACCAACAATGCAAAAGAGATCCTCTTTCTCCTCATCCTCGCCAACAATGTTGTTGCCTGAGATGTTAATGTTAGCCGTTCTGACAGGTGTGAGGTGGTATTTCATTGTGGTTTTGGTTTGTATTTCCCTGATAATGAGTGATGTGGAGCATTTTTTCATGTGTCAGTTGGCCATCTGGATGTCTTCTTTGGAGAAGTGTCTATTCATGTCTTTTGCCCATTTCTTCACTGGATTATTTGTTTTTTGGGTGTTGAGTTTGATAAGTTCTTTGTAGATTTTGGATACTAGCCCTTTATATGATATGTCATTTGCAAATATCTTCTCCCATTCTGTCAGTTGCCTTTTAGTTTTGCTGATTGTTTCCTTCGCTGTGAAGAAGTTTTTATTTTGATGAGGTCCCAGTAGTTCATTTTTGCTTTTGTTTCCCTTGCCTCCGGAGATGTGTTGAGTAAGAAGTTGCTGCAGCCAAGATCAAAGAGGTTTTTGCCTGCTTTCTCCTCCAGGATTTTGATGGCTTCCTGTCTTACATTGAGCTCTTTCATCCACTTTGAGTTTATTTTTGTGTATTGTGTAAGAAAGTGGTCCAGGTTCATTCTTCTGCATGTCACTGTCCAGTTTTCGCAGTACCACTTGCTTAAGAGACTGTTTTTATTCCCTTGGATATTCTTTCCTGCTTTGTCAAACATTAGTTGGCCATATGTTTGTGGGTCCATTTCTGGGTTCTCTATTCTATTCCACTGATCTGAGTGTCTGTTCTTATGCCAGTACCATACTGTCTTGATGATTACAGCTTTGTAGTATAGCTTGAAGTCTGGGATTGTGATGCCTCCTGCTTTGGTTTTCTTTTTCAAGATACTTTGGCTATTCGAGGTCTTTTCAGGTTCCGTACAAATTTTAGGATTATTTGTCCCAGCTCTGTGAAGAATGTTGGTGTTACTTTGATAGGGATTGCATTGAATATGTAGATTGCTTTGGGTAGTATGGACATTTTAACAATGTTTGTTCTTCCTGTCCAGGAGCATGGAATCTTTTTCCATTTCTTTGTGTCTTCTTCAATTTCTTTCATAAGCTTTCTATAGTTTTCAGTGTAGAGATTTTTCACCTCTTTGCCTAGATTTATTCCTAGGTATTTTATGGGTTTTGGTGCAACTGTAAATGGGATCGATTCCATCATTTCTCCTTCTGTTGCTTCATTGTTGGTGTATAGGAATGCAACCAATTTCTGTGCATTGATTTTATATCCTGCAACTTTGCTCAATTCATGAATCAGTTCTAGAAGTTTTTTGGTGGGATCTTCTGGGTTTTCCATATACAGTATCATGTCATCTGTGAAGAGTGAAAAGTTGACCTCCTCCTGGCCGATTTGGATGCCTTTTATTTCTTTGTGTTGTCTGATTCCAGAGGCTAAGATTTCCAATACTACGGTGAATAACAGTGGTGAGAGTGGACATCCCTGTCTGTTCCTGACCTTAGGGGTAGAGCTCTCCGTTTTTCCCCATTGAGGATGATATTAGCATTGGGTCGCTCGTATATGGCTTTTATCATCTTGTGGTATGATCCTTCTATCCCTACTTTCTTGAGGGATTTTATCAAGAAAGGATGCTGTATTTTGTCAAATGCTTTCTCTGCATCTATTAAGAGGATCATATGATTCGTGTCCTTTCTTTTATTGATGTGATGAATCACGTTAATTATTTTGTAGATATAGAACCAGCCCTGCATCCCAGGTATAAATACCACTTGGTCGTGGTGAATACTTTTTTTAATGTATTGTTGGAGTCAGTTGGCTAATATCTTGTTGAGGATTTTTGCATCCATGTTCATCAGGGAAATTGGTCTATAGTTCTCCTTTTTAGTGGGGTCTCTGTCTGGTTTTGGAATCAACGTAATGCTGGCTTCGTAGAAAGCATTTGGAAGTTTTCCTTCCATTTCTATTTTTTGGAACAGTTTCAAGAGAATAGGTGTTAACTCTTCCTTAAATGTTTGGTAGAATTCCACCTGGAAAGACATCTGGCCCTGGACTCTTGTTTTTTGGCAGATTTTTGATTACTAATTCAATGTCCTTACTGGTTATGGGTCTGTTCAAATTTTCTATTTCTTGCTGTTTCAGTTTTGGTAGTGTAAATGTTTCGAGGAATTTGTCTATTTCTTCCAGATTGCCCATTTTATTGACATACAGTTGCTCATAATATTCTCTTATTATTGTTTTTATTTCTGTTGTGTTGGTTGTAATTTCTCTTCTTTCATTCTTGATTTACTTATTTGGGTCCTTTCCTTTTTCTTCTTGATCAAACTGGCTAGTGGTTTATCAATTTTGTTAATCCTTTCAAAGAACCACCTTCTGGTTTCATTGATATGTTCTACTGGTTTTTTTTTTTTTTTTTTTTTTTTTGGTTTCGATAGCATTAATTTCTGCTCTAATCTTTATTATTTCCTGTCTTCTGCTGGTTGTGGGTTTTATTTCTGTTCCTTTTCCAGCTCCTTAAGGTGTAAGGTTAGGTTGTGTATCTGAGATCTGTCTTCCTTCTTTAGGAAGGCCTGGATTGCTATTTGTCTTTCCTCTTATGACTGCCTTTGCTGCGTCCCAGAGGTTTTGGGATGTGGTGTGATCATTTTCATTGACTTCCATATACTTTTTAATTTCTTCTTTAACTGCTTGGTTAGCCCATTCATTCTTTAGTAGGATGTTTTTCAGTCTCCAAGTATTTGTTACCTTTCCAAATTTTTTCTTGTGGTTGATTTGAAGTTTCATAGCATTGTGGTCTGAAAATATGCATGGTATGATCTCAACCTTTTTGTACTTACTTAGGGCTGATTTGTGTCCCAGTATATGGTCTATTCTGGAAAACGTTCCATGTGCACTAGAGAAGAATGTATATTCTGCTGCTTTAGGATGACATGTTCTGAATATATCTGTTAAGTCCATCTGGTCCAGTGTGTCGTTCAAAGCCATTGTTTCCTTGTTGAGTTTTTGATTAGATGATCTGTCCATTGTTGTGAGTGGGGTGTTGAAGTCTCCTACTATTATGGTATTACTATTGATGAGTTTCTTTATGTTTGTGATTAATTGATTTATATATTTGGGTGCTTTACATTTGGGGCATAAATGTTTACAATTGTTAGGTCTTCTTGGTCTATAGACCCCTTTATTATGATATAATTCCCTTCTGCATCTCTTGATACAGTCTTTATTTTAAAGTCTAGATTCTCTGATACAAGTATGGCTACTCTGGCTTTCTTTTGTTGACCATTAGCATGATAGATGGTTCTCCATCCCCTTATTTTCAATCTGTAGGTGTCTTTAGGTCTAAAGTGGGTCTCTTGTAAACAGCATATAGATGGGTCTTCTTTTCTTATCCATTCTGTCACCCTATGTCTTTTGATTGGAGCATTGAGTCCATTGATGTTTAGAATGAGTACTGAAAGATATGAATTCATTGCCATTATGATGCTTGTAGAGTTGGAGTTTCTGGTGGTATTCTCTGGACCCTCTTAATCTTTTGTTGCTTTTGGTATATACATATATATTTTTTTTTCATCTTTTCTCCCCTAAGAGATTTCCCCTTAAAATTTCTTGCAGGGCTGGCTTAGCGGTCACAAAATCCTTTAATTTTTGTTTGTCTGGGAAACTTTTTATCTCTCCTTCTATTTTGAATGACAGCCTTGCTGGATAAAGAATTCTTGGCTGCATATTTTTCTGATTCAGCACATTGAATGTATCCTGCCACTCCTTTCTGGCCTGCCAAGTTTCTGTGGATAGGTCTGCTGCAAATCTGATTTCTCTTCCCTTGTAGGTTAGGGACTTTTTTTCCTTGCTGCTTTCATGATTCTTTCTTTGCCTGAGTATTTTGTGATTTTGACTATGATATGCCTTGTTGATGGTCAGTTTTTGTTGAATCTAATGGGAGTCCTCTGTGCTTTCTGGATTTTTATGTCTGTGTCTTTCCCCAGGTTAGGAAAGTTTTCCGCTATGATTTACTCACATAACCCTTCTACCCCTATTTCTCTCTCTTCCTTCTCTGGGACCCCTATGATTCTGATGTTGTTCCTTTTTAATGAGTCACTGATTTCTCTAATTCTTAAATCATGCTCTTTTGCCTCAATCTCCCTCTTTTTTTTCTGCTTCGTTATTCTCTATAAGTTTGTCCTCTGTATCGCTGATTCTCTGTTCTGCCTCATCCATCCTTGCCGCCGCTGCATCCATCCGTGATTGCAGCTCAGTTATAGTATTTTTAATTTCATTCTGGCTATTTTTTACTTCTTTTATATCTGCAGAAAGGGATTCTAATCTATTTTTGACTCCACCTAGTATTCTTATTATCGTGATTCTAAATTCTGGTTCAGACATCTTGCTTGTGTCTGTGTTGGTTAAATCCCTGGCTGTCATTTCTTCATGTTCTTTCTTTTGGGGTGAATTCCTTTATTTTGTCATTTTGAAGGGAGAAAAGGAATTAGTGAGGTAGAAAAATTGAACTTAAAGAAATTAAAATTTAAAAAATATTAAAATTAAAAATTAAAAAGACACACACAAAAATCGAATAGATGATGCTAGATCCTAGGTGTGTTTTGGTCTGGGTGTAGAAAGTGGTTTGACAGATTAGAGAAACAAACAAACAAACAAAAACAAAAACAAAAAAAGAAGGGGAAAGAGCAAAAAAAAAAAAAGGAAATCGTTTGAGAATTTGAAAAAATGAATACACTAAAGTAGACTAATATACACAAAAGTAGAGAATATAGTAGAAAAAATTATAGAAAAATATTTTTAATAAAAATTAAAAAGAAATATCAATTTTTTTGTTTTTTGTATTTAAGAAAAAAAAAGAAATGAAAGAAAGAAAAAAATTTAAAAAAGAAAGGACAAAAAAGAAATCATTTGAAAATTTGAAAAAGTGAATACACTATAATAGACTGAAATAAAATGATGGGAGTAAGATACAATTTTTTAAAATTTACATAAAAGCAAAAAATATAGTAATAAAAATTAAATAAAAATATTTTTAAAAGAAATTGAAAGTAAAAATGAAATTTTTCTGCATTCAAGAAAAAGAAAAGTGAAAAAGAGAAAAAAGAAAAAGAAAAAAAGGAAATTGTTTGAAAATTTGAAAAGGTGAGTACACTGAAGTAGATTAAAATAAAATTATGGAAGTAAAGTAGAATTTGAAAAAATGTACACAAAAGTAAAAAATATAGTAATAAAAATTAAAGATATTTTTAATAAAAATTGAAAATAAAAATGAGTTTTTTCTCTTTCTGTATTCAAGGAAAAGAAAAGAATTGTAAACGAGAAAAAGGAAGAAGAGAGGGAAAAAAATTGAATAGATGCACCTGCTAACAGATTGAAGTAGGACTGAAATTGCTTCATTTTCCCCTAGAGGTGAGTGCATGCAGCTCTTTATAGTCCATAAATTAAGCCAGCGGTGAGGTTTGTGTTCTTGAAGAGCGAAGTTGGCCCAGTTGGGCAGGGCTCAGTGTAACAGCTCCGCTCTCCACTAGATGGCGCTGCTAGCCTACTGGGGTGGCTTGTTGCGGTGCTCGTCAGTGCGCATGCGCATGACGGTGAAAATTGGCGCCACCCAGCCTGTTCTCCTGGATCAGCAATGGTGCACCCGTCCTCCGTCTTCAGCTCTCATCCACTCCCCGCTTTGCCACTCTCCGTGACCAGGCCCCAGGCAGTACCTCTCTCCCGAGTTTTGCCTCAGATGCGGCTGTTTTCCCAGGCCCCTTACTTCTGAAGGACTGTGGCTTTGACCCGCGCAGCCCCTTTGCGGGAGGGTCTCACTGAGCAATGGCCAAATGTCGGCTGCACCCAGGAACTTCCGCTGGACCCTGCTATTGCCAGTGCCCCGAGACTGCGGCCAGGTGCCAGCCTGCCCCCAAAAAAGATCGCGAGACAGTGTAGCCTCGGCGTTTCAGGGACCATGGAAAATCGCAACACACATCTGGCACCAGGCTTCACCCTCAACGACCCTGTTCCAGCACCAGCGAATGTGGCCGCCTTCCGGGGTCTGCTGGGACCAGGTGGCTTCAACAGTCTCTACCAAATGTCCTTCCAGCAGTGGAACCGCTTTTCCCCGTGTGGCCCGAGAACCTCCCGGACCCCTCTCTGTTCCTGAGGATTCACCTTTCCCACCAGAGCACCGCCAGGTATCGAGCTGCGGAGTTGCAGCCTTTGCGCTCTCCTTATTTACAGTCTTAATGGAATGTAAACCCTCTTGTTTCTCCTTTCTCCCTGTTTAGTTTAGTCCGTGTGGCTGTTTCCAATTTTCCACTTTCTCTCCAGCTGCTTTTGGGGAGGGGTGCTTTATCCGTATTCTCTGCCCCCCCCCCGCCCAGTCTCCATCCTCTCTCCACCCTCAAAGGGGTTCCCTACCTTTCAGGGCGTCTTGCTCCCCAAGTTCAGCTCTTCGTGTCGCGTACCTGCTGAGTTCTGTGGTTCAGGTTGTGCAGACTGTTGTGTTAATCTTCCCATCAGTTTTCTAGGTGTGTAGGATGGTTTAGGGTTGGTCTGGCTGTATTTCATGGACGCGAGACACACAAAAAACTTCCATGCTGTTCCACAGTCTTGGCTCCTCCCCGACAAATTTTTTTTTATAAAGAACCAGACTTCTTAAAGTCCTAGAGTCTTCCTCTCTCATTTCAGAATGTCCTTGCTTTTTTATGGGCTGTACCAATATGCCAGCCTCTGGCAGAGATGATGCTGGAATATTGGGTGCACCAGCGTGAGCGACATCAGACCCCTCACCTCTGCCCTTTCACGTGGAGACAGCCACGTTATGAGCACAGGTTGGTGGAGTAAGAGTATCAGCTCTCCGGATGAGGATTAAGAAGCAAACTTCTCCATACTGTTTCTGCAACTCACACGGATTTAGGAAGACCTGAGTTAAGATCAAGAGCCACACTTAACTGACTGAGGCACCCAGGTGCCCAGCACTATCTTGATCATTGTGTCTTTGTATAAGTCTTCAAGTACGATCATGTGAGTTCTCCTACTTTGTCCTTTCTCAAATTTGTTTTGACAATTTTTTTTGAAATTCAGTTAGTGGCCATATTTTTATTAGAATTCCAATACCCGCTAAAGGGAATCTGGGCTCCTTGGAGAGATGGTTGATATTAAGTCTGGGGTAGGAAATACACAAGATGAGCCTGGAGCATGTGTACTGCTAGAAAATAGGGGAGTGCTTAAACTAATGGGGGTGTGTCCAAGGGATCGAGGGACCAGGTGAACGAATTCCCAATGGCTAAAGCAAAAGCAATTTAAGCAACAAAATAAATGAAGTACTACTGGACTATAAACCAAAATATAACATAAATATCCATCAGTCCATAATAACATAAAATAATTGAGCAAATAAATTCTTCTTTCATGCAGAAGAATTCCAAATATAATTCCAAGTATAGTTTTACTCCCGCTTCAAGGAGAAGGGCCTAACTCATCTCTCTGTAAGTATGCATTGCACATAATGATTTCCTTCCAAAAAATTATTATAGAATCATATGGAAAACAAAGAATAGCTTTACAATGGAACACCTGACAAATATTACCACACTGAACAAAGTTATCAACAGTGACAGGCCATATTCATAGCATGCACTCTCGATACAATGTGATAAAAGTGGCTCTGGACCTGTGTCGGCTTCCGCCCCAAACTTATGGCCCCAGTCTACTCATGAGAAAAATATCAGACTGAGGGATATTTTTTAAATACCCAGAAAGTCCTCCTCAAAACTATCAAGATCGTTAAGAACAAGGAAAATCTGTAACACCAAGGGGGAACTTAAGAAGACAGGGCAGCTAACTGGGATGTGGTAACCTGGATGGGATCCTGGAATAGAAAACCTGAGTAAATTATGCATTTTAAGTAATAAAAAGATATTCGTTTTTGTTTCTTAATTATAACAAATATACAATAGTAATATAGCATGTAAATATAGATTGCGTGCAGAGTATTTGGGAACTCTGTACTATCTTTGCATTTTTTTTCTGTACATTTAAAATGATTCTAAAAACAAAGTATTTTAAAAAGTAAAAGCAGTATGTAAGTTTCTACCAAATAAAATCTTACTGGGTTTCTGATTTGGATTGACTTAAATCGTAGATTAGTTTAGGGAGAAGTGAAGTTATAACCATATTGAGGTTTCCCATCTAGGAACATAGTATAGTTATCAATTTATTTATCTTCTTTTTTTTTAATGTTTTTTAATGTTTATTTATTTTTGAGAGACAGAGACAGAGTGTGAGAGCAGGGAAGGGTCAGAGAGATAGAGGGAGACATAGAATCCAAAGCAGGCTCTAGGGCTATCAGCACAGAGCCTGATGCGGGGCTTGAACTTACGGACTGAGAGATCATGACCTGAGCCGAAGTCAGATGCTTAACTGACTGAGCTACCCGGGTGCCTCTATTTGTCTTTAATTTCTCTTACTGGTTTTATAATTTTCATCATATAGATGGTACATATGTTTTGGTATATATGCACTTTACTTTATGTGATACTGTACCCAAACCAAAGTGAGTTTGCTCCTTGGTGAGTCACAGATAGAAACTACACCAAGTGAGTTGTCACACAAAGGAAACTTTATTTGCAGCAAATAAGGACATCATGAGGAGTAACTAAAGTCGTGACACGCAAAGCAATGGAGAATAGGTTCCTTTTTTTTTTTAGAGCTAGGATGAGAAAGAGGATCCACATCACCATATGTAGAGAAGCACATGAGGTCACACATGCACCTTAAGGAAACAAGCCTCCATACACACTGTGTGTTACGTAAATAAGGCTTGTGCTCCTCCTTGGGGGAAGATTTTAGTATTATGAGGTACAGATATTATCAATCATTCTAGACGTCACTCCATGGTCTGTCTGAGCAGGCGTGAGTCGGGTTACACTCAAACTGGTCCAGGTGATCTAGGCAGATGGAAGGTTTTGTCAAGACAGTCGCTATTGCTTGGGGGGGGGGGGTGGTATTGCTTTCCACCTGCCAGAGTTAAGAGAGAAACTGGAAAGAAGATGCCCTTAAGGCAAAATGTGGGACAAAGTTCGGGGAGTATAAGCTGGTGGGCAGTAAAGGTCAGGTCTTGGGGTCTAGCATGTGACAATACTATTGTAAATGGTATTTTTGTTTATTTCAATTTCCAATAGCTTAATTTTAGCATATGGAAACAACCTGATTTTACATACTGTCCTTGATCTGAAACTGGACTAAACCCACTTATTAGTTTTAGGGGGATATGGGCAAAACTTTAAGGTTTTCTATGTTGGCAATTATGTCATTTTGCATTCCAATCTGTATCCCTTTTTTATTTCTTGCTTTGAACTGAAATGGCCTCCCTTAGGATGGTGAAGAGGGGTGGTGAGTGCAGATATCTTTGACTCATTACCAGTGTTAAGGGAAAGTACTTAATCTTTCACTGCTAAGTATAATATTACCTGGAGGGTTTGTTTTCTTAAATGTCATTATCATGTTGAGGAAAATCTCACTTATTCCTAGTTTACTGAGATGATGTATCATGAAATGATGGTGAATTTGTGGTGCTTTATCTGCATCTTCTAAGGTTATCCTGTAGTATTCCTTCCTATCAATCAGGTAAATCACCCCAATTCGTTAATCTTGCATATGCAGAGTAAATCCGACTCCATCACTATGTGTAATCTTTTCAATAAATTGCTCTATGAGAGTCAATGAACTATTTGTTAAAGATTTTTGCCTATGTTTTGTGCATACAGGCTGTGGATTCTTGTCTATTGGGTTTCACTATCCAAGTAACACTGGCTTCACAGAATGAGTTGGAATATTTTCTAATTTTGTCTGTTTCCTGGAAGAGTTTTTTTTTTCTTTTTAAATTTTATTTTTATTCCATAAGTATTTCCTGGAATCCACCATTGAAGCCATCTGGGGTTCTCTCTGGAATGTTTTAACTACAAATTGAATAGCTCACTTTAGATATACAATGGCATCCAGATTATCAAATTGTTCTTGAGTGTGTTTTGAAACATCAATTTTTTCAAGAAATCAATGTCTTTTAGGTTTTAGAATTTATTGGCAAAAACTTCTGCCTAATATTCCCCTATAATTGTCAGTGAATCCTTCAATGTCTGTAATAATGTCACTCTTTTATTCCTTGTATTGGTGATTTATGCCTGTTCTTTCTCTTGATCAGCCTGGCTATGGGTTTATCAATATTTGGGGCCTTTTCAAAGCTTACTGTACATTTGTTTTATTATTTCTTTTATTTCCAACTTCACTGATTCCTGCTCTTCATTTTATGACTTCTTCCCTTCACTTGATTTGGGTTTTATTTCCTTTTCTTATTCTAGGTTTTCAAGGCAGAAGTTGAAATTATTTATTTTTAATGTTTATTTATTTTTGAGAGACAGAGCAGGAGCAGGGGAGGGGCAGAGAGAGAGGGAGACGCAGAATCCGAAGCAGGCTCCAGGCTCTGAGCTGTCAGCACAGAGCCCGATGCGGGGCCCAAACCTGCGAACCGTGAGATCAAGACCTGAGCCGAAGTGCGATGCTCAACCCACTGAACCACCCAGGTGCCCCCATAGAAGTTGTGATTATATTTGCAGCAACGAGGATGGAACTGGAGGGTATTATGCTAAGTGAAATAAGTCAGTCAGAGAAAGACAGATATATGTTTTCACTTATATGTGGAACTTGAGGGACTTAACAGAAGACCATGGGGGAAGGGAAGGGGAAAAATAGTTAAAAACAGAGGGAGGGAGGAAAACCATGAAAGACTCTTAAATACAGAGAACAAACTGAGGGTTGATGGGAGGGGCAAAGGAGAGGAGAAAATGGGTGATGGGCATTGAGGAGGGCACTTGCTGGGATGAGCACTGGGTGTTGAATGCAAGGGATGAATCATGGGCATCTACCCCCAAAACCAAGAGCACACTGTATACACTATATATTAGCCAACTTGACAATAAATTATATTTTGAAAATAAAATAAAATAAAAGCACCTCAGTAAAAATTAAAAGAAGTTGCAATTATTGATTGATTAGAAAAATTACTTCAAATGTAAGCATTGAATGTTATACATTTCCCTGTAAACGTTGATTTCACTGCATCCCACATATTTTAATATCTTGTTGATTTCTTTTCATCCAATTCAAACTATTCAAAATGTTTCCTCTAAAACAAACAGAAAAGATATTGTTTACATTTTCTTCATGATTTTGTCTGACCTATGCATTATTTCAAAAGGTATTGTTTAATTGTCAAACATTGTGAGAGTTTTCAAACATTTTTCTGTTACTGGTTCTAGAATGAATCCACCGAGTGATCTCTAATCTGTGTGACTTCATTTTTTTTTTTTAATTTGTTGAGACTACTATTAAGGACTAACCGTAGTTTAAAAATATTTTAATGTTCTATGTGCTTTCAACAGAATGTGCATTCTTCTATTGTTGACTGGAGAATTCCATAAATGCCATTCAAGTCGGTTTGGTAGATAACATTATGCAAGTCCTCACTATCCTTACTGGTTTTGTGAATGTAATTATTGAGTATTAAGAGAGGAGTCTTGGGGCACCCAGGTGGCTCCGTTTGTTAAGCATCTGACTTTGGCTCCAGTCATGATCTCCTGCTTCTTGAGTTTGCCCCACATAGGGCTCTGTGCTGACAGCTCAGATCCAGGAGGCTTCTTTGGATTCTGTGTGTCCCTCTCTCCCTGCCCATCCTCTGCTCGAGCTCTGTCTGTCTCTCTCTCTCTCTCTCTCAAAAAAAAAAAAAAATAATAACAATAATAAACATTGAAAAAATTTAAAAAATAAATTTAATTTTTAATTATAGTTTCCAGCTATAATTGTAGATGTGTCTATTTTTCCTTTTAATTCTATCAAGGTTATATTTTGTTACTTAAAACTATTTCTAACACAGAGAAGGCGTAAAAAGCCATATAACAAACACAGGTACTAACTTTAAAAACTTTAAACGTGGAATAGATACTGGTATTTTTCCATGTGCTTTAGATTCAGATCTAGTGGGAAGGTCCTTGAACTCCTTCACAAGCCCATTTCCCTACTTCAATAGGGAAAACCTGCTCTTGAAGTTTATGTGTATCCTTTGTCTTCTTTTTCAAGATTGTTTTGACTACTGATGGTCATACAGATTCTGTATGTTATCTTAGAGAAGTTCCATGTGCACTTGAGAAAAATATGGATTCTGTTGTGGGTAGACTGTTGTCTACAAGACTCCTAGGTGTGTTTGATCGAAGTGTTTTTCAAGACTTCTGTTTTCTTTACTGATCTTCTGTCTGATTTCTCTGCAAGCCAAGTCTAGTAGTGAAGAACTCCCTTAAGTTTTGTTTGTATGGGAAAGTCTATCTCTCTGTCTCATTTCTTTTTTTTTTTAAGTTGATTTATTTACTTTGCTAGAGTGAGAGATCACAAGTGGGAGAGAGCGGAGAAAGAGGGAGAGAGAGAGAATTCCAAGCAGACTTCACACTGTCAGCACAGAGCCTGATATGGGGCTTGAACCCACAAACCTTGAGATCATGACCTGAGCAGATACCAAGAGACAGAGGCTTAACCTTTGTCTATGACAAAGGAAACATACAACAACAACCTCAAAAAGCCATGCACACATTCAGTGTAATCCTTATCGAATTTCTAATGGCATATTCACAAAGGTAGAGACGACAATCCTAACATTTATTTGAAACAACAAAAGAACTTCAGTAGACAAAGCATTCCTGAGATGAAGAACAAAACTGGAGGCATCCCAATTCCTGATTTTAAACTATACTACAAAGCAATAATAATCAAAATAGCATGGTACTGGCATAAAAATAGACTAATGGAACAGAATCAAGGGCCCCAAAACAAACCCATGCATATAGACCCTACTGATATTAACAAGTAAGCCAAGAAAACTCAGTGGAAAAAGGATAATCTCTTCAGTAAATGGTGTTGGGAAAACTGGACAAACATGCAGAACACTGAAACTGGACCCCTATCTTAAACTCAAAATTGACTCAAAATGAATTAAAGGCCAAAACATAAGACCTGACACCATAAAACTGCATGGAGAAAACCTAGAGTAAAAGCTCCTGGCGTTGGTCATGGTAATGACTTTTTTAGATAGGACACCAAAAGCACAAGAAACAAAGGTAAAAATAAATATGCTGGAATTCTAGTTCCCACTACCTGTATGACCTTATTTGGAAATAAGGTCTTTAGAGATGTAATCAAGTTAAAATGAGGTCATTAGGGAGGGGGCAAATCCGATATGGTGAGTCTCCTTATAAGGAGGAGGACATGTGAACAGTGACAGAGAAGAAGAATGCCCTGTGATGACAAGGGAAGGATGGGGTGACACAGAGACAAACCAAGAAACACCAAGGATCACCCACAACCACCAAAAGCTGGGAAGAGGAGAGGAAGAATTTACTCCAACGGAGTAAAATAGTCTCAAATGGAGCTTGGCTCTGCCACTGCAATTCTAAACTTCTCACCTCCACAACAATGAAAAACTAAATGCACGTTGTTCAAAGACACCCAGGTTGTGGTTGTTGTCATGGCAGCCCAAGGGATCACTACAACACCCTGTAACCAGCACCCAGCTTATTACACTCCATATTATCAGCACCTGAGAAATGCACCTGGGACATGGTTTCTTTCCAAGCATAACTCTGCACCATGGTAAAGACGAGTCATTCCCCCATTATTATTCTTCTTGGGAATAAATCCATACAGCAGGAATTTTGACCTCATTTCTTTCTTTTTATATATTTTTTAAATATTTAATTTTTTTTGAGAGAGAAATGGAGTGTGAGTGGGGAATGGGACAGAGAGGGAGGGAGACAGAGCATGAGCAGGGGAGGGGCAGAGAGAGAGGGAGACGCAGAATCCGAAGCAGGCTCCAGGCTCTGAGCTGTCAGCACAGAGCCAAATGCAGGGCTCGAACCCGTGAACCATGAGATCACGACCTGAGCTGAGGTTGGTTGCTTAACTGATGAAGCCACCCAGATGCCTCTGTCCTCATTTTTAATAACATAGATTACATTTGCCTGGTGAGGAACCTTATGAAAAAAGTATAATTTTATAGGATGAACGATTTTATGTCTGGTTTCTTTGCTCAAACTTAGGTTTGTGATATTAATCCACAATGACACGGACAGATAGTTTAAATGAAAAAAAAATACCCTAAACATATGCTCAGCCTCACAAATACCAGGAAATTATAAATTGAAATGACACAAATATACCTTTTTTTCAATTGGTGAAGATTTTATTGGGAAAACCAAGCAGATTGATAATACACTATGGTGGGGAAGTGGGGAAGCAGGAATTCTTGGACATTGCTGTCTGCAGATATAGACGTACAACCTCTATTGAAATATGAAATGGTCTATTAAAATGTAATGTATCCACACTTCGATGCTGAAAGTACACTGCTAGACATTTACCCTACATTTACCCTATATCTATCCATGATAGTAAATGAGACTGTATTAAGTGCTATTCATTCCACCATTGTGTAACAACTGTAAACTTTTAGGACAAACCTCAATATCCATTGGAAACAACACTGGTAAATAAAGTGTTGGCACATCCATTTGGCGTATCATTTGCTGCAGCTTACAAAAAGCGAGGCACCTTCTTATGTACTGATACAAAATAAACCATGTGACATATTTTTAAGCAAAAACATAAAGAAGCAATACAACGGTGTGTAGCTGTGTAACATTTTGTTTCCCCGACAGCATGCCTTTGGTGGTACTTTTCTAGAGTATCTCCAGAATACTATCAAAACTAGTTACATGTTTGCCTCTCAGATGGCAACTAGGTGCATAGGGGCCAAGATGGGGTGAGAGAATTTGTTTATCAGTTCGTACCTCTTATGTTTTCAACAATGTGAACGCATTAATCACCTATTTGAATCAAGATCTTTTATTTACTTTTTAAATGTAAAATCTTATACTCAATCAAAATGAATTTGTTTCATATTCTCTGGTGGCTTGGTTCTTGAAATTTCAAAAAACTGTATTTTTAAATGTATAATTTTGCTATTCTTGTATCCTTACTGAGGGATGTTTGAAACATCACAATCCTACATAATCATACATAATTGACTAATCGGAGTGAAAACCCTTTGTTTTTTCTGAATACCTGTTAAAGAATGGAAATGTTAAAAACTTTGATCACAGTACTTCTTTTAATTATCAGAGCCAGAGAACTCCTTTTCACAAATGTAATGAAAGAGTCTGCTACAATTAGTAGTAAAAATAATTGATGGCTTGAGGCATGCACATTTTACAGTCGGTCCACGGTGTTCTAAATTCCTGCACCAGAAAATAAATTTATTTTAGAAAGACATTTCTCAGGCAAAATTTATCACAAATTGAAAACATATGTGCAGTTTTTTCAATGGCCATTCAAATGTTGAGAGGGACATATAGCCTTAAGATGATGAAGCGTAATTGTACCTAAACCTAATGAAATGTTACCAATGGACCATTGGAACTAGTGAAGAAGTACAAAGAGTAGTATAGACTGCGAGGTAGAGGGAGTTATACGTATACACTTGAAATATGCTCCTAAGACCCCTGACATGTCTGGGAAGTGATCAAATAAAGAATGTTTATTAAGTGACACACTGCAATTACATATAAACATATTTCTAAGTGCCTATAATTCAGATTGATGTGCCCAGAGCAAGCATCTCCACTGGTAGCCTCACTTTGAGCAAAAAAGGTGCTGATTTGCATTTAAAATAGGGTGCACTTTTTCTCCACTGAGCCTAATGTCTTCCACACCAAACGAAGCATTAGACTTCGGTGAAATTGGGCCATGAGAATAAGGAACCTGGATTTTTAAATATGAAGTCTGGGCTACACCGTCCAGATAAAAACATTTCTTAGTTTTAATTTTCACCCAAATCCTCAGGAATCTGATGGGAAGTAACCATTTCAAGAAATAAAATGGAGGTGTCCCCAACTTTTTACATTCAGCTGTTGTTTCAGTAGAACTTCTTTGTAGGGGGTTCCATTGCCCTCGCTGCCCCTTCATGGGTTTCCTTCTGTCTGTTGAAGCACTTTTCTCAGTGATGTTTTCTGGTTATCCTCTTGTCCCCTTATCTTAACATGACCTTAAACATGAGGGTGTCCGAGGGCTCAGCCCTTAGATTCCCGAGAATCATCCCAGCCTCGCACATGTCACACTGTCTATCCACTGCTGCACACAACATGTGCATCCCAGGCACAGACCTCTCACCTGATCGGCATGATCATCTATCACAAGGCCCATGCGACACCCCCGCACATACCTAAATGCTTAACAGTTTTACTACCATTGTATCTAAAACTGAATTCCAAATATGCCTTATTAACGTTAATGGGAATGTCATTCTTACCACTCTTGGACCAAAAACCTTGACACCATCCCTGACTTGTCCGTCTCACACACATCTTTGGAACAAGTGTAGAATCTGGCCACTTGGCCATCTCAGCTCAACAGACTGTCCAGAGTGCGTCTCCAAAGCAGGAGCCAGCTTTTGTCCCTCCTCTGCTGAAAACCCTCTAATAGCTTCTCATGACCCTCATGAACCAATCCAAGGTCTTACATTTTTCTGATCCCCACATGCTCTCACCGTCATTCCCTCTCTGACCTACTTCTCTCCCACCTCGTTCCCCTTGCTCCAGCATCCCAGGCCCTCTTGCTATTTCCTCAGGAATGCTAAGGACACTCCTACCTCTGAGTCTTGACCACAGCTGTTGTTACTGCTGGGATGCATTTGTATCAGCTAATCCACATGCCCTGCTCATTCAAGATACTGAACAACACAGGGGCGCCTGGGTGGCTCAGTGGGTTACGCATCTGACTCTTAGTTTTGGCTCAGGTCATGATTTCATGGTTTGTGAGTTTGAGCCCTGTATTGGGCTCTGCACTGGCAGTGTGGAGTTGACTTGGGATTATTGCTCCCCTCTTTCTCTGCCCCTCCCCTGCTCACTCATGCAAGCTCCCTCTCTCTCAAAAATAAAAATAAAAAATAAAAACAGATACTATACAAACATCGGTTCTCAAGGAGTCTGTCTCTGACCACTGCATTTAAAGCAGTGAAATCTCTTCCTCTTAATTTCATAGACAAAAGATACCTTGTGATAGAGCTAAAAGTAAGACCTCACACCACCACGTAGCTTTTATCATTCTCTAATGTGCCATGTAATTTACTTGGCATATTGGGATTGTCGTCACTCATCACCAAGAGCACTATGATGTTTGCATTGGAATGTAATATCCATAAGGGCAGGACACTGTAGCGTGTTTCATTCACCACTATAGCTTCAGCGGCTAGAAGGGTGCCTCGCACATCGTGGGCCATCAATAAACAGCATGTCAAATAGCCTGTTTTTCATGGTGTCCCCATGCTACTTAGATTCAGTTAAAACAGATCGCTTTTCTACATTTTCCTAACTCGTTTCCTGGACATCAACCAACAAATCTATGTGATTTACTAATGAGACAGGGCTTCCAGAAATTATGTGGACTTCTGCTAAATAATACCATTGAAGATTTTAATGACCACGTTAGAGTGCAACATTATTAGATGACTTATTGGGATAAGCTCTTTTTTTTGTTGTTGTTCTTGAATGATACCAAGAAAACAGGTTACAGATGTCACTTCCAGAGAGAACTGGCTTTATAAATACAACTTTTCTTTCCTCGTTGTATTTTTAACATTTCCTGCAACTGTACATGTGTACCTGCTAGTACTGTAGAACATACAAGAGAAAGATACAAAAGCAAAATATCATTTTACTGTGTTTGGAAGGACCCTCCATTAAAGAACATGGAATAAATCATGCTCTTTGGGTCTACTGAGGTCTCAGATTTGCATTCAGTTGCCTATCTAAGAAGCGAGATCATGGGGCGCCTGGGTGGCACAGTCGGTTAAGCGTCCGACTTCAGCCAGGTCACCATCTCGCGGTCCGGGAGTTCCAGCCCCGCGTCAGGCTCTGTGCTAATGGCTCAGAGCCTGGAGCCTGCTTCCGATTCTGTGTCTCCCTCTCTCTCTGCGCCTCCCCCGTTCATGCTCTGTCTCTCTCTGTCCCAAAAATAAATAAACGTTGAAAAAAAAAATTTAAAAAAAAAAAAAAAAGAAGCGAGATCAAATGGAATTAAAGATATTCCCTAAGTCCTCAAGGATCTGTTCCACTTGTTCACCAATAATCTACCAATCAGTTACTGAGCAGGAAAGAGGGCAGGAAGATGGTGAAATAAAAACTTACAGATTCTGAGATACGATTGAGCCATCCAGCCACTTTCGGGGATTCTTGGGTCCTACCTTTAATCCAATCCAATAACTGTATGTTATTTTTGATTGAATGAAGATCTGTGTGTAAACCAGAATAATTAGGATTATTCACAACATCAATGAAAATGCCTTACCCACAGAGGACTCCTAAAATACTGAGCATTTAGATCTCCAAATGCCACTATGATAAATGAAGGAGGCGGGCTAATTTCTCCAT
This sequence comes from Felis catus, assembly GCF_018350175.1. NCBI lineage: Eukaryota > Metazoa > Chordata > Mammalia > Carnivora > Felidae > Felis > Felis catus. The sequence continues at coordinate 45,174,941 of NC_058374.1, forward strand.
GGGGCAGAGAAGACATTGAAATGGAAATGCTTCAGTGAAGGAATCACTCAATTCTTGGTGACTGGATGAAAGATATACAGAAAGGGAGACAATGAACTTTAAAAATATCTCCATGTATGATGAAGTCGATAGGTAAATATGACTGCACTAAACCTGGAACTTCTCTTCATAAGACATCTTCTTCTCTTCTCTAAGACACCTTAGAGATTGTATAATACAAGCTTCAAATATGGAGATATCTGCAATAATTTAAAGAACAAATACATGTTTCTAGAAATCAACAAGAAAACAAAATTATCCAATAAGAAATAATGGGCAAAAAAAGAGAACATATTTCAAATAAATAAGGCATCATCTCAGTTGGTTGTGTCCAACTTCAGCTCAGGTCATGATCTCCTGGTTCCTGAGTTCAAGCCCCACCTTGGGCTCTGTGCTGACAGTTCAGAGCCTGGAGTTTGCTTTGAATTCTGTGTGTGTGTGTGTGTGTGTGTGTGTGTGTGTGTCTGCCCCTTCCCCACTCAAACTCTGTGTCTCTCAAAAATAAACTTAAAAAAAGTTGTTGAAGTAAATAAGGAATATAGCCATATGTATAGAAAGGTACCAAGCTCACTAGAGATCAGAAAAGTGCATATCAGAGCACCTGAGTGGCTCAGCTGGTTAAGCATCTGGCTCTTGATTTCAGCTTAGGTCATAGTCTCATGATTTTTGAGATTGAGCCCCACATCAGGCTCTGCACTGACAGTGCACAGCCTGCTTGAGATTCTCTCTCTCTCTTTCTCTCTCTGACCCTCTCTTAAGCTCTTTCTTTCTCTTTCTCTCTATCAAAATAAGTAAACATTTTAAAAATGCAATTCAATTCCACAAGGATATATCTTACAAGTATTCAAGTGGCAGAAATTAAAATTAACACCAAGTTTGTGTGATGATAGAGATCAAACATATCTTTTAAGCTGTTGTTCAAATCATATTGAAAAATAATTTAGAACTATCGTATAAAATTAAACTGTTACAAACATTGCCCAGTGATTCCACTCCTAGGATGATATGATAAATAAAAGTGAGGACACACAGAACAATTTTTCACAGAAGCGTGTCTAAGCATGTTTAATGAAGGAATATTCATAACAACAAAAGGTGGAAACAACCCAGATTCCCATCATCTAGAGAATGGATGAAGTATATCCACACTGCGGAATATTATATGGCAGTGAAAAATGAAGAAACTATACCTACATGTTAACACAGCATTTCCCATTTATTTGCTTTGTGCCCTTAAGCAAATACAACTTTTTTGAACGTTTTATTATCTATACAGTGGGAATCCCTATCTCTTTTAAGATTTTGTGGACTGGATAATGTATGCAGTCTCTAAAATATCTTTAACATAAAAATACTGTAAGTTATTTTTAATCATTATTCCAATTGACATATTATATTTCCTTCAAATTTTTCTTATGGATGCAAATGTGAAGCAACAAATTAATGTTCTTTCCTAAAATGAATGTAATCTAATCATTCTCCCTCTTTCTCTTTCTCTCAAACACACACACACACACACACACACACACACACACACATGCACACACAGACCAATTTTTTTTTCACTGTAACTGTGTAAGAAAAAATTTTAATACTGTATGTTTAAATGCCTAAGGAAAATGGATGGGTATTATATAAACATGACAAATACATGCTTTATCATTTCTAGGTTTCTGAAGAAACACTAAAACTAAATATTCTTTGATTCTTTTACTCACATAATTTTGCTAGATATTAGGGGTACACATAAATGTATCAAATGCAATCTCAGTTTCAGTATCAATGGATTTAAGCCACTGTTTTCATCACACTCTTAGGCTTTACAAAGCAGCAAAACACAGGAAATCCTAAACTATCAGTGTAAGAGTAATGCTGTTCTACAGCAAAGTCTGTCACAGGTCTGTATAGTATATCAGCAGTCCAGTTCAGACACTGAAAGCCAGGCTATCACAATGAGGTAATAGACTATGAAACTTGGATTTTGCTCTGATCAATGGCAAAAGTCTCAATAAATTTCAAAGGCTGTAGATTAGTTCATGGCAATGCAAGGAGAACAGGTATAAGAAGAAGTTTCAGTGAAACTCTGAAGTCCAGGGAGGCCTGGGTGGCTCAGTCGGTTAAGCCTTCAACTTTGGCTCAGGTCATGATCTCACGGTCCGTGAGTTAAAGCCCCGCGTCGGGCTCTGTGCTGACAGCTTAGAGCCCAGAGCCTGCTTCAGATTCTGTGTCTGTCTCTCTCTCTGACCCTTCCTCGCTTACACTCTATCTCTCTCTCTCCTTCAAAAATAAAACAGTGAAACTCTGAAGTCCAGAAACTTCAGTGGCAGGACTAAAACTGAAGAAAACTGGATTGGAAATTACAAGGGAAATATGGGTAATAAATAAGTTAATTTCTGAGTGAAAAATCTCAGATCATTTAGGAATTGATAGAGAACAATTGAGGTTTAAATTAATCAAAGTACTTATAAGCTGTAGCTGGATTTTTTTTTAATTTGTTTGAATCCATATGCTGTTATCTAACTCACTTGTTTCCAACAGTTAAAAGGTATTCATTCATATTATTATTTTAATAAGAGTTTTATAAATAAGAAAATATAGAAGTTTTTTTGTTTGTTTTGTTTTGTTTGTTTTTTTAAGTAAGGCCTAGACGTGGGGCTTGAACTCACAACCCGAAGATCAAGAGTCAAATACCCTACCAACTGAGGCAGCCAGGCACCTCAGTGTTGTCTTTTCTTTAACATAGGGTTTTTAACTTATCCTTCACAAGATACTAATAGAAATAATATTGCTATGAATAATTAGTGTAACTGGAATCAGTGCCTAAATGGAATCATTAGAAGGAAATCATCAGAATCCATTCGATTGACTTTATATTCCCAAACTACGTAAGGAATAGCAATGTGATCTAAATTTTTCTCTTCTAGAAAAGAGATGTTTCCTCTGTCATTCTGGATTATAAGTAAAAGAAAAGTACATTTTTTAAATTTTTTTTAGCTTGTATTCATTTTTGAGGGAAAGAGAAAGAGTGTGAGTGGAGGAGGAACAGAGAGAGAGGGAGACACAGAATTTGAAGCAGGCTCCAGGCTCCAAGCTGTCAGCACAGAGCCCGATGCGAGGCTTCAACTCATGAACTGTGGGATCAAGACCTGAGCCAAAGTTGGCCACTTAACCAACTGAGCCATCCAGGCATCCCGCCCCCCCAAAAAAATACGTTTTTAAACAATCATTGCAACTACATTCAATCTCTCTATTTTTCATCCTTTTTTCTCATGGCTATGAAAATGAGTCTCATCTTGCCTTAAAAGTCTCATCTTGCTGTGCCTGGGTGGCTCAATCGGTTATGTCCAACTTCAGCTCAGGTCATGTTCTCTCACTTTGTGAGTTCGAACCCGCGTCTGGCTCTGTGCTGACAGCGCAGAGCCTGGAGCCTGCTTCAAGTTCTGTGTGTCCCTGTCTCTGCCCCTCTCCCCCCCTCTTAAAAATAAATAAACATTAAAAAAAGTTTAAGAAGTGTGATCAGCCCCGAGGCTCCTGGGTGGCTCAATCAGTTAAGCCGACTTCAGCTCAGGTTATAATCTCACACTTGTGAGTTTGAGCCCCTTGGGCTCTGCACCGATGCTGACAGCCTGCTTGGGATTCTCGCTCTCTGCCCGTCCCCCACTCACACCGTCTCTCACTCAAAATAAATAAGCTTAAAAAAAAAAAAAAAGTGTGATCAGTCCCAAATACTGATGAAGGAACAGAACCGAGTACAATACGAAATTGTCTCCTTCAGGCTGCTTTTTCTTTCGCCCTGTATGAGCTCTGAGAAGCTAAATACTGAACTCTCTGACCTATACTAAAATGGGAAGATGCGACACCTAGACTAAAAAGACTGAAAAACATCTCACGTCACCATTTCCCTGGCTGAAAACGATGGTTCTTCCAGGTCTCTGTTACACCAGGTCTCTGTGTCTCCTCCTCGGCAGAGACATCTGCACCAGTTAACAAGTGCTTCCAAACAAAGTGGCCAAATTATACCGGAGGCAATTGTAACAATTAGCCTAGCTCAAGACATACAAATTTCCCAGAAAGCATTTACTCAGGTTTAGTAGAGTAGACGTACTTGCTCCTCTTTAGTATCAATCTTCACGAGACTAGACTGCAGATCTTGGCATGCCACCTTGCTCCTCTCCCAAGTTTCCTCTTCTTTTGAAAAGTGGTAACAGCTTTTTCGACAACAGTACCATTTTCCTTGAAATGTGTCATTGTCTTCATTCCATAATCATGGGTTAGAAAACAATATTGTTAAAATGCCGAACCTACCCAAAGCAATCTACATATTCAATGCAATCCCTATCAAAATAACACCAGCATTCTTCACAGAGAGAGAACAAACAATCCTGACATTTGTATGGAACCCAAAAAGACCCAGAATAGTCAAAGGAATATTTAAAAAGAAAACCAAAGCTGGAGGCATCATAATTCCAGACTTCATGCTGTATTACAAAGTTGTTTTCATCAAACATTACGGTACTGACACAAAAACAGACACATAGATCAATGGAACAGAACAGAGAACCCAGAAATGGACCCACAAATGTATGACCAACTCATCTTGGACAAAGCAGGCATAGAAACTACAGTGGAAAAAGACAGTCTCATCAGCAAATGGTGTTGGGAAAACTGGACAGCGACATGCAGAGTGAACCTGGCCCACTTTTTGACACCATACATAAAAATGAACTCAAATGGATGAGATGCATAAGACAGGAAGCCATCAAAATCCTCGAGGAGAAAACAGGCAACAACCTCTCTGACTTCGGCCATAGAAACTTCTTACTAGACATGTCTCCAGAAGCAAGGGAAATAAAAGCAAAAATGCACTATTGGGACCTCATCAAGGTAAAAAGATTCTGCACAGTGAAGCAAAGCATCCACAAAACGAAAAGGCAACCGACAGCATGGGAGAAGATATTGGCAAATGACATATCAGATAAAGGGCTAGTATCCAAAGTCTATAAAGAACTTATCAAACTCAACACCCAAAAAAACAAATAATCCAGTGAAGAAATGGACAAAAGATGTGAACACACACTTTTCCAAAGAAGACATCAGATGACTGACAGTCACGTGAAAAGATGCTCCACATCACTCATCATCAAGGAAATACAAATCAAAACCACAATGAGATACCACCTCACACCTGTCAGAATGGCTAAAATGAGCAATTCAGGCAACAACAGATGTTGGCAATAATGTGGAAAAAGGGGAACCCTTTTGCACTGCTGGTGGGAATGCACACTGGGGCAGCCACTGGAGAACAGTATGGAGGTTCCTCAAAAAAATTAAAAATAGAACTACCCTATGACCCAACAACTGCACTACTAGGTGTTTATCCAAAGGAAACAAAAATGCTGAAGGGGAACGTGCACCCAATGTTTATAGCAGCACTATCAACAATAGCCAAATTGTGGAAATGGACCAAATGTCCATCGATGAATGGATAAAGATGTGGTGTGTGTGTGTATATATATATATATATATATATATATATATATATATGTGTGTGTGTGTGTGTGTATACACACACACACACACACATATATATACACACATATATATATAATGAAATATTAGCCATCAAAAAGAATTAAATCTTGCTATTTGCAGCAATGTGAATGGAGAGTGTATTATGCTAAGCAAAATAAGTCAATCAAACACAAGTATCATATGATTTCACTCAGTGTGGAATTTAAGAAACACAACAGATGAACATAGGGGAAGAGAAGAAAATAAGATAAAAAAACAGAGAGGGAGGCAAACCATAAGAGATATTTCAATGCAGAGAACAAACTGAGGGTCACTGGAGGGGTTTGGGTGGGGAGATGGGCTAAATTGGTGAATGGCATTAAGGAGGGCACTTAGGATGTGCACTGGGTGTTACATATGTACATGATGAATCACTAAATTCTGTTCCTGAAACCATTACTACACTGTATGTTAACTAGCTTGGATTTAAATAAAAGAAAAAAGAAAACAACAAAAAAAAAGGAATGCGTCATGGTCTTTATCTTGAAACAAAAGCCGCATGATCCTCAACCACGAGACAACTTAGAGACCTTTCCTTTCCCTGTATTTCTTCCTTACTTCACACTGAATGATGAAAAAATAGGTGGTTTTCCTGTATCCCAAAAGTCTGTTGGGAATAGCTTTTGGCCAAACTGTGGGGCCAGAGATCATGTCTCAGACCGCAGACCATTGCTTGGATTACACTGAGAAATCATGACTTCCCAACTACAGATACACTGCTCCAATACGAAGCAGTTCTCCCTTCAGGAGAAATCCACCAAAGTGAATATAAGAGAATGGTATTAATTCCAAGGGATCTATATTGGAGAAAATTCATCACAGGCATAAATCACTCAATCAAATCAAAATGACTTCGTGAAAGGCAACAGTTCAATTAGCTATAATGAAGAAAATGGATTTGATTTTTTAAAAAGGTCAGCAAAATTAAAGAACCTAAGTTCAATGTAAAGTTTTAAAGTTATATATCAAAATGGGATCATTTTGACATATGGGGTCATTCCATGGAAAAAAATCTGTAAACTACTAGTGTGATTATTCAGTACCTACCTGTACTGAATTGATTACAGTGAATTGAGTGATCTCCAACTTCTGCTAAGGAAGCATTTTTTTCTTCTGTTTTTTTCATATCTTGCCTGGTGGCACCAGAATACCTATGAAAGACTTCAATTCATATTATAAAATTAAGGTCTTGAATGCTTGTAATAGATCACTTTATTATAATCATTCTAATTCTAAATGGCATAGTGAATGTTGCTGATTAAATGAAAGTACAATCAGAGAAAATGTTAGGTTAAAATATGTTGAAGTGTCAGTGGGGCGCCTGGGTGGCTCAATCGGTTAAGTGTCCAACTTCGGCTCAGGTCATGATCTCACGATCCATGAGTTCGAGCCCCGCGTCGGGCTCTGTGCTGACAGCCCGAAGCCTTCTTTGGATCCTCTTGCCCCCCCCCCCTCCTGCCCACCCCCACTCTCCTGTGTTCTCTCTATCTCTCTCTCAAAAATAAATTAAAGACATTCAAAAAAAAAAAAAAGAGCGAGAGAGAGAGAGAGAGAGATTAAGACCTCAAGTACCTAAATACTACTATTTCTTGTGACTAACCAATTCCCTTGTCCTTTCCTTTTTGTCTATCCAAGGACACATGCTATAGAACTAATTTTGGCAGGACCTCTAAGAAGACTGCAACATGGTATTTATGCGCCTCTAAAAATAGTCAACTTCACTGGGGCTCCTGGCTGGCTCAGTCCATAGAGCAAGCCACTCTTGATCTCAGGGTCATGGGGGTTGGGTGTGGGGCCTCCTTGAAAAATAAAAACAAAAATTTTAAATATACAGAAATGGCCAATTTTGGAACACAAGTTTCTGCAACTCAAATGATAAAATATCACAAAACTGTACACATACAAACTAATGCTGGCCAACGCTTACGGTTTTCTTCACCATTTCACCACTCAATATTACTCAGTATAGTTCCTGAGTCACACTCTTTTCTCAATTCAACAGCTATTTCAAGTATTTATACTTTGCCTAAATTATCTGGGGCACCTCCTTGACTCTCCCTGTCTCTGAGCACATGGCCTCATCTGCTCCTTCCCAGGGAAACAGTCACCAGCAAGGATACCTTCTCCTCACCTTCCTGCACCTCCTCCTATAGATACACAGGTACCTTTCACTCTACCCCAGAAAAATAATGTGCTTCGCATCGAACAAGTGTGAAACTCTCACCCCTGCTCTGGATTTCATCCCCTATTAAATCTTTGGTGGTCTTCATCTCCTACTGTCAATTTCTCTCTTGAACCCTCCACAGTTTCCTTCTCATGGTTCCCTTCTCTTGCATATGATCATCTCAAGTCAACTTTCCCACAAAGTTCCTGTCCTCCTTTTTCATATTTTTTTTGTAACAGAGTTCTTTTCTTTACTCTCAGATTGGGTGCTAACATAAGATTGTTCACATTCCTGCATTCATGAGACACTAACCACATTGCTCTCAGAACTGGTTTTTCTTCCTTAGTTAGCAAGTTGTTAGCTACCCCCAAATTGTCGCCAGGACCTTAAGCATCACATTTATTTACTTTGATAGTCATTTCATCTCATCTCCCTACTTCTCTCACACGCTGTAACTAATGCACATTTCAATTGCTCCCTTCATACATTTTACATACAGTGTTATTCCTTCTTTATGTATTGATTCATTTTTAACTATTTCAGCTGATAAAAATGTATCTGATAAAAAATGTAGCTGATAAAAAAGTTTTCTGGACCTCAGCATGAAGTATTCTATTCAGCTGATATCTTGAAGCCATTACCCCAGCACTAATATTATTTTATTTTAAAAACTGCTTTGCTTACGGGGCACCTGGATGGCTGTCAGTTGAGTGTCTGACTTAGGCTCAGGTCTTGATCTTAGGGTTCATGATTTCCAGCTGCTCATCAGGCTCCCTGCTGTCAGCACAGAGCCCACTTAGGATCTTCTGCCTTCTTCTCTTTCTGCCCCCGACCCCAGCTCATGCTCTCTCTCTCTCTCTCTCTCTCTCTCTCTCTCTCTCTCTCTCTCAAAAATAACTAAGACATTAAAAATAAATAGGAGTGCCTGGGTGGCTCAGTGAGTTAAGCATATGACTTCTGCTCAGGTCACGATCTCACGGTTGATGAGTTTGAGCTCAGCACCGGGTTTTGCACTGGTGGTGAGGAGCCTGCTTGGGATTTTCTCTCTCCCCATCTCTCTCTGCCCTTCTCCCATTTGCATGCTCCCTCTCTCTCTCTCAAAAATAAATAAATAAATAAATAAATAAACCTCATCTTTAAAAAATATATAACTGTTTCATTAAAAAAAAATCTTCCCCTTTAAACTGAGCTCATTAAGTGCTGACTTTTTAAAATTGCTGTACCTTTAGTATCTATCATATATAGGCCTTGACCCAGAAAGATCCTCGAAATTGTTGCTGAATTCATGAGCCAAAGGATTAAAAAATCAGGAAGAAGATATTTAAAAAACATTGTATATAAATTTTTAACAATTGATATGAAAAATATAAAAAGTGATATAAAAATAAATCAACCTTATATTCCTCTGTGATTTAAGCAGTATTGCAGTATGATACGGAGTGTAATACTCAAAGAAAGATTTTTCCAATTCTCTGCTCATATGGAAAACTTCCTCCTTCACAAAATATAAAGATGAATATATATGTAAACCTCACTGTACATTTCAGCAAAATTTTGTGCCATTACAGCCATGACATACACTATTTCGTGTGGTATAAAAGCTAAGTGATGGCAAAATAGCAAAATCATCGTCATCGATATTATAAACACCATCATGATTACTAACATTTCTATAGGACTCTGTAGTTTACAAAGGCTCAGCAGAAGTTCAGTTATGGTATCTCATTTTTCACGCTGCTCCTTGTTCTCATAAAAAAAAAAATGTGTGTGCCCAATACTCACGCAGATATCTCAAGCCTGTGCTTGCCAGCAGGAGGAAAAAACATGTAACTCCCAGGGTTAATGCAACCTTACGCCGTGGAAATTCTGTACAGATTCAGAAAGCAAAAATATATAGTAAGCATTGAGCTTAGGAAAGCCCTCAGAGTTGGAACAAAATGGAAATTCATTCTGGAATTGGAAATGAATATCCCTTTTTACTGTGATTACAAATATCCTTGAATTTTACATTTACATATACCCCTTGATCTCTGAAGAACCGGACAAATAACGTCGAATATACAGAAACCCAATTATCATGATTTCACTTCTTCTTACTTGAAATCATATTTTCACAAAATAGGAAAGCAAACAAAAAACTTTACCTCTCCTTTCATCCACTGCACATCTTTCGTCCATCTGTCTCCTCGAATAGGGTGATATCAGATTCGTGCACGTCGCTCTCTACTCGCTCATTTTTGAGGACTGTAGGCAAAGAGCACAGTTCGAATTCTGTGCAATGTGGCCTGAGACATTAAAATGGCAATATTTCTCATTACGTTACAGGGAGAGCTAAGTTAATGATAAGCATGATCATCTGAAATAAACAGGTTAAAGCAAGTATCTGGGAATATTAGGGAAAATTTTTTTTCATCTTTGTAATGCCTTACAACAGAGATTCTGCACAATTAAATAATGGTCCATGACCATTTATGGGCTTGTTATGTTAAGCATTCACTTCTTTCAAAATCATTGAATTCATGGCCAAAATTTAATAATTGATATATTCCATACTCACCTAAACCTCTAGGCTTATATCATCTTTTGAAAATTACGTTTGATCACTTAGTGCCTGTGTTATGCCCAAGTGGCAATTATATTGACACCAAATAGAGTTAGCCCTTCTTACTAAGGACACACACACCAATTTGACCAACACTGCGCCTGCTACATTGCTTATGTCAGACCCTGCTCATTCATTCATATTATCCCTTGAACTTTAGAGTCAGTGGATCATGACTCCTTTTTTCAAGCATGAGGAAAATATGAAAATCATGAGATTCAAGGAAAGGGAGTTTAGGAAGTAACATTAAATGAGGGAAGCATGACTTATAATTCTAACAGTGGTGATTGATTTCTTTTCTGTTTGTGGATGAGGAAAACTGAGCTTAAAGGAATATATATAGTATTCCCAATGTCAGACTGTAAATGATACTCTTTAGTTAAAATAAACTTATATTATAAATATATATAAATAAACATGCATAAAATATATTAAATGATAGTCTAGTTCAAGTAAATATATGTCAAAATATTATGTTATACTGAAAAGGGAAATATATACTCAGTTCAAGTATATATGTCATAAAAATAGCTTATTTATATTTATCCAAAAATATGATCCTTCACCTACACTTGGCTTATAGAAAATATTATCTCTCTCCCCTAGAAATAAAATACACAGTGATTAAAGAGGAGAAAACATTTTCCCCAAAAGAATATTTTTTGGTAACTGTAGAAAGAATCAGATAATTGTTTTTCCTCAATAGATGTGGTTTTTGGATTTTTAAAATATCTTAATATTTCACCATTTAATGACATTATACTGTCAGGAAACTTGAACAATCATCAAATAATGATAAAATGTATATACACACTGTCATTTGTTTTTCAATAAATATTCCCTCTACAAAAGTGCCAAATTATATATCTTGTCTTAAGGTTGTGTATTCCTAGCTAACCGGTTTTTGTTTAGTTGTATTTTAATTCACTATCCGTATAACAAAATAATAAGAAACTAAATTTGGAAATATAAAGCTGGATTTATTTTGCTAGAAAAATACTCCTATAGTCAAAGCATCAAACTTTTTTATTACACTTAACTGAAAGAAGAGAGAATTCAACCTTTGGATAGTTCATTGCTAACCAGTTAGGTAGCACCCATAGAGATAAGAGGGGAAAAATCACAGATTTATACTGTCTAAAAAATAATCACATACCCTTAAAACACCTCAGGATTAAAAAAATCATATTCTGCATCAGAAATATTCTGATCCACTCCTTTCCTCATTTGCAGAACGAAGTTAACATTCAATATGGATTAACATGGATCCAGGAGTCAGTTCTTGGGGCAACAATGCAAAGCCCTCCCAACTTCGTCCACAGCTTTCCCATAGCAAATGCAACTTTATCCCTCTCTGCTGGACAATGTGACAGCACAAGGCACGGGTCACCCAACCTCGCTGGCTGCAATACCTCATCCATACCTGGGATTTCACAGCCAGAAAAGAGCTTGGTCAGGATCACAGCTACGATGATGTGCTGGCTCTGGGGGCCTTTCGCCTCTGCCCTGACTCCAGAAGGTACTAGCTGACTTGCTTGACTGACTCAGAGAGACCGTGTCAGGAGAAAGATAGCCAATGGCCATGTGACATTAGATACTCCCCCCGCATGGTTTCCACTGGTGTCAGGGTCTCCTTTACTCCTGCACTCTGTGTCAGACAGCAGTCCTAGAGACCTCAAATGCTGAAGTTTGCAGACATTCTGTGGATCAGCACAAACTTGAGTTTTAGCAGTTACCCTGAAGCATAAAAAAAAAAGGCATTCTCAAAATCTCATGAGGTTAGGAAATGCTTAACAATAAATGTAAAAATTTATAAAAATAAAAAGGGAAATATCCACATTCAACTTGACATGATTTTTTCTTTTTACAAAATGAAGGTAAATTACCAATTACTTTATTTTTACTCTTTATATATATAAATAAATATTATAAATTGTGTATACATTGGACTCTGTTTTTAACAAACATCCTAAGGATAGCCATATTGCTTAATATATTATAGTAAATCTAAATACATAAAAATTGAGATAAATGATTTGAATATAGCACATACTTATTTGAATAATAGTACTTACTTGTTGTGTCCTTTTTAAACTGCCTGAAGAAACACAGTCTTTACATAATAAAAATCAGGACAGAAAGAGACATGTTTAAAACACTAAATAGGTTTGACTGTGCTCCTTTTAAAGCATTAAAGTCAAATTCATCTATTCAACCTCTTGTAGCAAAAACTGTCAAAGCATTTTTAAGACTATATTTTGTGTTTAATTCAGTGAGCAGCTCTATGCCCTTTTTAACCCTACAAGGAAGTGTTAGGAAGGAACAAAAGCAGGAACCATATGATACGGTTTTTCATATCAACCACATTGATCTGTCCATCTGAAGGCCCCCAATGCTGTGAAGCTTCAAGAGTCTTCTTAGAAATGTGCAGTAATAACAATAAATCCACCTCGATGCCAGCCACACCAGGGGAAGTCTTTTCAAAAGCACTTACTCCTGGTTGGAGCTCCCTTTTCCATCACTCCCAAACCACAACTGTCTCATCGTCTTCTAAATACTGGTGGGAACACATGTGAAGTCTCTAGCTTTCTTTTTTCTGGTTTGCCTCTGGCTCACGCTGTTTCTTTTTAAGATGTAGCTCATTGCTTTCAGGAAGTAGGTTTCTGACAGGAATAGAGATAATGAAGAAAGCATTCTACAAATTTCCCAGGCGACAGGGCTCTCTCTTAAAGGCAAACACGGTTTTCAAGCATGCCTATGGACTGTGATCTGCCAGGCCCGGGGTGTCATTCCTCTGCACGGCAGCCAGACATCTCTATCTATGGCTTATGTCAAATTCCCCAGTGCCAAACGACGTCATTTGACAGAAATGTATTTCATCATTTCTTTTGCTACCAAATATTATATACCTCACTGGTAAGGAATGATTAGGCCAGCACATGGAGTTTGGATGTGTATTTTAGAGGGTGAAGAGTACGACTTCTAAACTCTTAGGGCAGAGCTGTCTTCTGGGTTGTGGGGTGATAAGACCAACTTCAGTTTATACTTGTGTGCTTCCAAAGCAGCAGCTGAGTGAAGTGACTGACTTTGGAAGTCCCATCCTCTTCAGCAGCCATCTAGAATATTTTCAGTGCAAATGAAGAGATTGGGCTTTATTAGGCATTATTGAATAACATTTGTGTATGTAAGGAACCAAGTGGAAAATGGACTCTAAAAGTTAGCATAGGTTGGGGTGCCTGGGCAGCTGACACATAAGCACCCAACTTCGGCTCAAGGTCATGAACTCATGGTTTGTGGGTTCTGGCCCTGCCTCTTGGCTCTGTGCTGTTAGCTCAGAGCCTGGAGCCTGCTTGGGATTCTGTGTCTCCCTCTCTCTCTGCTCCTTGGCCTTCATGCTCTGTCTCTCTCCCTCTCTCAAAAATAAATAAACATTAAAAAAAAAAATTTAAGGTTTAAGTTATCATAAGTTTATAGGAATGCATTGCCTCTTTTTTAATCTTTTTAAAAACTATATTATTTGTTTAATTCAGTAAGCCGCTCTATGCCCTATTTGACCTAGAAGTTAAGTGTTAGGCAGAAACAAATGCAATTTTGTTTTGTTTTTTCATATCAACCACATTAATCTGTCCTTTTTAAAAGTTGTATAGATTACTTATCATTG